>NW_007095501.1:1812-123875 GCF_000164805.1 Carlito syrichta
GGTGCATATATGTTTAGGATAGATATTTCTTGTTGATGGAGTGAGCCTTTTATCATTATGTAGTGGCCTTCTGTATCTTTTTTGATTTTTAATTGCTTGAAGGGTATTTTGTCTGAAATTAAGATCGCTACTCCTCCTTTCTTTTGTATTCCATTCGCCTGAAAGTTTGTTTCCCATCCTCTTACTTTGAGTCTGTGGGTTTCCTTTCTAGTGAGGTGAGTCTCTTGAAGGCAATAGATTGTTCCCTGATGATATTTTATCCATTTTGCCATTCTATGTCTTTTCAGTGGTGCATTTAGTCCATTCACATTTAGGCTAACAATTGAAATGCAAGAGTTGATCCCTGTCATAAGGTTCTTACAGAGTTGTTCCTGTTTGTTTGTTGTCTTTCTTTGGGTTTTGGAGTTGGTTCATGTGTGTTTTTAATCTTTTGCCTGTACTCTTGTGAAGAATATTGTTGTTCTTTTTTCTTTTTCTTCTGTGTCCAGTACTTTCTTAAGTGTTTCTTGTAGAGGTGGTGTGGTGGCAGTGTAGGTTCTTAGGGATTGGATATCTGGAAAAGATTTCAATTCTCCCTCACTAATGAAACTTATTTTGGCTGGGTAGGTTATTCTTAGTTGAAATTGTTTCTCTTTTAGAACTTTGAAGATAGGGCTTCAGGCTCTCCTAGCCTGAAGGGTTTCTGTGGATAAATCTGCGGCTATTCTAATTGGTTTTCCCTGGTAGGTAGCCTGGCCTTTTTCTCTTGCTGCCTTTAGGATTCTTTCTTTTATAGCTACTTTGTTCAGGTGAATTATTATGTGTCTGGGAGTTCGTCTTCTCATTTGTTGTCTTGCAGGGGTTCTCTGAATTTCTTGTGTTTGAATTTTTTCATCCTTGATGAGATGAGGGAAGTTTTCTTGAATGATTTCATGAAATGTTTGTTCCAGTGAGGCTTCTGTTTCTCTCTCTGCCTCAGGAAGCCAAATTACTCTTAGGTTTGGTCTCTTGAAGTGATCATTCATCTCTTGCAAGTTTTGTTCTGTCTTTTTTAGCTTCTTTTCTATACTTTTGACAGTTTCAGTTAGTTCTGTGTTTTGGTCTTCAAGCTCTGAGATTCTTTCTTCTGCTTGGCTGATTATGCTTTCCATGCTTATTAGTCTGTTATTCATTTCCATCACAGTATTCTTTACTGCTCTCATTTCTGACATCAGCTCCTTCCTATTTTCCTCTTGTCTCTCCTCAATTTTTAAAATTCTTTCCATTAATGTCTTGATGTCTGGGTTTGTTGCATGTAACCAGTCATTCTGGGGGGTCTTCATTGTTTGTGTTCCAGAATCTGTTTTCTCAGTGTCTGATCTCCCAGGGGTCTGTGTGAGACCTATATTCTTCTTTTGGGTTTTCTTCATTTGTGTGGTTTTCCCCCTCCCTACTTTTTCCTTCCCTCCACATCACTGTCTTCTTTAATTCTGTTATTCAGGGGTAAAGAGATTGGTTTTACTTCTGTTTGTTCAATCTCCTATTCTTTATGTATGTCCTCTTACTTTGTTCAATTCTGGAGTTGCACTGTAGGTTGGGGGTAGTCCTTTTTGCAGTTTTGAGATTTACTTAAGGGGGGAGCTGTGATTCAAAATCTATCTGCAGGTCCTGGTATTCACTGATAGGTGTGTGAATAATCTGGAATCCACTTCCCACTGCCTTGGAATCTGTCTTGCAGTGGGGCTGTAGGTTTACTCCCTGAAATAAAATGTGGTTAGCAGAGGGAAGAGAATGGGGCAGACAGTGGGTTGAAGAGGGGGGTGGAGAGACAGAGGAGTAAGGGGGGAAACAAACGAGTGTGCCAACAAATAGAGAGAGGCCTATACTGAAACAGATAAAAACAATAGACCACAGCTGCAGATGAACCAACTCTCACACAAAAAAATAAAAAATAAAAAAACACATAGTGATGCTAGCCTACAAGCTAACCAACCACCTTATTAGTGCGCTGTTCCTCTATACAAAGATATGGTTTACAGAGAGAAGAAAGGAGAAGAAACGGAAGAGGAAAAAAGAAAAAAAGGGAATAATACAGTAGGAATAGAATTAAGTCATTAAACTAACAGAATCAATGAAGCACATTCTGAGACATTTCGTTTAAGTCCAATGTCCTTTCAGCTCTGATTTCTAGCCTTCTTTTCAAGCTGGTAAATTAGTTTGCAGTTAGGGTCAGTTGCCCCTGGTCTGCTGTGAAGGACAGTTCAGATCACCCTCCGTTCACCACTCTGGCCTATGTCTTTATCAAGCTTGTTTCTCCCGTTTCGGTGTTATTACCTTGAATCGCCAGCAGGTGGTGCTATCTCAGCTGCTCGCCCCAGAAGGGGTGGTGCCAGACAGGGACGGCAGAGGCTGAAGATGGCAAGATGGCTGCCTGCCTCAGGGCAGACGGCAGGAGACTTATGGCGGGCAGGACGTCTCAGTCACAGGAGAGGTGGCAGCGATCCCAGCAGATCTTCCCTGAAGGGGCTTCAAGGACTGAAGTTGTGGATTGCCTCTGGCCCGGGTGGTGCGATGTGCTACCAGCGGCGGTGGTGGTGGCTGTGGTGGCTGCGGCGGCTGTGGCGGTGGCATCTGCGCTGCGGTGGCTGTCCAGACCGCTGCGATGCCCCAGCGGTGGCATCGGCCCAGCTCTGTATGAAGAGCAGACTGCAATGTTGGGGTCCGTAGCTCCCGGGGCGAGAGTCAGAGACCCACTGCAGTTCTCCTTTGCAAAGGTTTTCACAGACTGGGTTGCCCGGTTGCCATCTTGCCAAAAGTGTGTCTGCATTTTCTAAGGTTCTTGTAGTTTGAGGTTTTACGTTTAGGTCTCTGATCCATTTAGAGTTAATTTTTATTTATAGGGCTAGGTAGGGGTCCTGTTTCAATCTTCTGCATATTGTCAGCCAGTTTTTCCAGCACCATTTACTGAATAGGTTCTCATCTCCTCAGTGGTTGGTGCTGGAGGCTTTGTGGAAGATGAGTTGGTTGAGAAATTGAGTTTGCTTCTGGAATCTCAATTCAATTCCATTGGTCTATATGCCTGTTTTTGTACCAATACCAGTCTGTTATGATTATTGCAGCTTTATAATAAAGTTTAAAGTCTGGGACTGTGATACTGCCTGCTTATTATTATTGTTATTATTATTGCTGAGGATTATTTTGGCTATTCGTGGTCGTTTATGTTTCCATATGAATTCCTGTATTGTTGTTTCTAATCTGAGAAGAATGTTGCTGGTACTTTTTGGGTATTGTGTTAAACCTGTAGATTGCCTTAGGTAGAATGTTGATTCTTAACAATGTTGATTCTTCCAACCCATGAGCATGGGATATTTTTCCACTTGTTTGTGTCATCTTTGATTTTGTTGAGTAGCATTTTGTAGTTTTCATTGTAAAGGTCTTTCACATCTCTGGTTAGGAAGACGCCATTTTTTATGGCTATTGTGAATGGAATTGTGTTTTTATTTGGATTTCTGTTTGTTTATTATTGGTGTATAGAAATGCAATTGTCTTTTGCACGTTTATTTTATACCCTGGGACTTTGCCAAAGTCCTTTATCAGTGCAAGGAGGTTTTTGACAGATTCTTCTGGGTTTTCAAGGTACACAATCATGTCATTTGCAAAGAGGGATACTTGACTTCCTCTTTTCCATTTTGGATACCCCTGATCACTTTCTCTTCTCTGATTGCTCTAGCTAGGACTTCCAAAACAATGTTGAGCAGGAGGGATGAGAGTGGGCATCCTTGTCTTGTTCCAGTTTTCAGGGGAAATGGTTCCAATTTCTGTCTGTTTAGTAGTATGCTGGCTGTGAATTTTTTGTAGATGGCTTACTATTTTGAGGTATGTTCCACCTATTCCTAGAAGTTCAAGGGTTTTTATCAAGAAAGGGTGCTGGATTTTATCAAAAGCCTTTTCTGCATCTAATGATATAATCATGTGCTTTTTGTTTTATGTCTGTTGATGTATTTAACTATGTTTATGGTCTTACAAATGTTGAACCAGCCTTGCATCCTGAGGATGAAGCCTACTTGGTCGTGGTGGATGATTTTTGATATGTGTTGTTGAATTCGGTTTTCTAGGACCTTGTTGATAATTTTGGCATCTATGTTCCTCAAGGATATTGACCTGTAGTTCTCTTTCTTTGTTGGATCTCTACCTGGCTTGGATATCAATATGATGTTAGTTTTATAAAATAATTTGGGGGGAGTTCCATCTTTCTCAATCACCTGGAATACTTTCAGTAGGGTTGGTATCATTTCCTCCATGTATGTTTTGTAGAATTCTGCTGTAAAGTCATCTTGTCCAGGGCTTTTTTTTTTTTGTAGGTGGTTTTCTTTTGACATAGTCTGTATCCTGGATTGTTATTGGTCTACTTAGGGTCTCAATTTCTTGTTGTTTCAGCCTAGGGAGGTTGTGTAATGTCAGAAAGTCCTCCATTTCCTTTAGGTTTTCAAGTTTGTTTCCATATAAGTGTACATAGTAGTCTCTGACAATCTTTTGTATTTCTTCAGAGTCAATTGTGACTTCATATTTTGTGTTTCTGATTGTTTACTTTGGGCTTTTTCTCTCTTTTTCTTGATCAGTATAGCTAGGAGACAATCAATTTTGTTTATCCTTTCAAAGAACCAGCTTTTTGTTTCATTGATTTTTGTTTCATTATCTTTTTGTCTTCTATGTCCTGAATTTGGGTTTTTATTTTGGTGATCTGGATCCTTCTGCTGAAGTTAGGGTTTTGATGATCTTGCTTTTCCAGCTTCTTTGGGTGACTTGTTAGGCTGTTAACTTGTGATCTTTCCATTTTCTTCATGTGCATTTGTAGAGATATGAATTCCCCTCTTACTACTGTTTTCATGGCATCCCAGAGGTTTTGGTAAGATGTTTCTTCATTTTCCTTTGTTTCCAGGTATCTTTTAATCTCTGCTTTGATTTCTGGGTTGACCTAGGAGTTGCTTAGCATCATGCTGTTTATTGTCCATGTCTTTGTGGGTTTTGGGGGGACCTTGTTGGTGTTGGTAATGATTTTTATCCCACTGTGATCTGAGAAGGTGCATGACAAAATTTCAATCTTATGAAATTTGTTTATATATTATTTATGGCCAAAGATGTGGTCAATCTTAGAGTACGTTCCATGTGGTGAAGAGTAGAATATATATTCTATGGTCATTGAAAGGAGTGTTCTGTTGGTTTCAATTAAGTCTATTTGGTCAAGAGTTACACTGAGGTTCCTGATCTCCTTGCTGATATTTTGTCCTGATGATCTGTCTAGGAGTGTGAGTGGGATATTAAAGTCCCCAGTTATGATTGTGTTAGAGTTAATATCTTTTTGAAGTTTGCCTAGAAGCTGATTTATGAAAGTTGGTGCTCTTATGTTGGGTGCATATATGTTTAGGATGGATATTTCTTGTTGATGGATTGAATCTTACATCATTATGTAGTGACCTTCTCTAGCTTTTTAAATTTTTGATAGCTTAAAGGGCATTTTGTCTGAAATTAAGATCGCAATTCTACCTTTCTTTTGTGTTCCGTTAGCCTGAAATTTTTCTTCCCATCCTCTTACTTTGAATCTGAGAGTATCCTTTCTGGTGAGATGAGTCTCTTGGAGATAGTATATTTTTGCCTCATATTTTATCCATTTTGTCATTCTATGTCTTTTCAATGGTGCAATTAGTCCACTCACATTCAGGTTAATTATTGAAACGTGAGAGTCTATCCCTGTCATGAAGTTCTTACAGAGTTAGTATTGTTCCTGTTTGTTTGTTGTCTGTTCTTTAATTTTTGGGTTGATTCATGTGTGTTTTCAATCTTTTTCTTGTACTTTTGTGAAGAATGTTTTTATTCTTTTTTCCTTTCCTTCTGTGTTTAATACTTTCTTGAGTGTTTCTTGTAGAGGTGGTCTGGAGGCAGTGTAAGTTCTTAGGAATTGGATGTCTGAGAAAGGTTTTAATTCTCCCTCACTGATGAAGCTTAACTTAGTTGGGTAACTTATTCTTGGTTGAAATTGTTTATGCTTGAGAACTTTGAAGATTGGGCTCCAAGCTCTCCTAGGCTGAGTGTTTCTGTAGATAAATCTGCTGCTATTCTAATTGGTCTTCCCCAGTAGGTAGTCTGACTTTTTTCTCTTACTGCCCTTAGGATTTTTCTTTATACCTACTTTGTTAAGGTGAATCATTATGTGTCTCGGAGTTGGTCTTCTCATTTGTTGTCTTACAGGGGTTTTCTGAATCTCTTATGTTTGAGTTTTCACATGACTGATGAGATGAGGGACGTTTTCTTGAATAATTTCATAGAATGTTTATTCCAGGGTGGCCTCTGTTTCTCTCTGCCTCAGGAAGTCCAATTATTCTTAGGTTCGGTCTCTTGAAGTAATCGCTCATCTCTTGAAGGTTTTGTTCTGTCTTTTTAAACTTCTTTTCTATGTTTTTGACAGTTTGGGTTGGTTCTCTACTTTGATCCCCAAGTTCTGAGATTCTTTCTTCCACTTGACTAATTCTGCTTTCCATACTTATCAGTTTGTTATTTATTTCAATCACAGTATTCTTTACTGTTGTTGCCTCAGTTAACAACTCCTTCCTATTTTCCTCTTGTCTCTCCTCAATTCTTTTTTATTCTCTCTATTAATGTCTTGATGTCTGGGTTTGTAGTATGTGACCAGTCATTCTGGAAACTCTTCATTGTTTGCATTCCAAAGTCTGTTTTCTCACTGTTGACCTCCCAGGGGTCTGTGTGAGATCTATGTTCTTCTTTTGGTTTTTCTTCATTTGTGTAGATTTTCCTCCCCCCCCTTCTTTAATTCTGTTCTTCAGGGATGGCAGGGTTGGCTTTTACTTCTGTTTGCTCAATCTCCTATTCTTTCTTATGTGAATCCTCTAGCTTTGTTCAATTCTGAAGCTGGACTGTGGTTTGGGGGGGTATAATTTTTTGCAGTTTTGAAATTCAATTGTGAGGGGAGCTGTGATTCAAAATATATCTGCAGTTCCCAGTATCCACCGACAGGTGTATGGATACACTGGCACCCACATCCCACTGCCTTGCAATCTGTCCATGCAGTGGGGGTAGAGGTTTGCTTCTTGAAAGCAGAATGAGGTAAGAAAAAGGAAAAGAATGGAATGGAGGGGGAGATGGTGGAGAGAGAGAGAAGAGTAAGAGGGGAAACAGCCAAACATAATAACAAATGAAAAGAGACACACAGGCAGAAAAGAGTAAAATAAACTAAAACATACACACAATCGTACAGACACACAAGCCAACCCACCTCCTTACTGATGCACTATTCCCCTACACAAACATGAAGTTTTAGGTCACAAGTTGGAGGCTGGGTGGAGCTGTACAGAGCTGGGTGGGGCAATGCAGGTCTCTTCCTGGTCTCAGGGCTCCAGCTGATCTCTGGTTCCTTGGCTGCTGGGGGCTGAGCAGGGGGAGGTGGAGTGCGAGACTGCCAGGTGCTGCAGGTCAGCCTGGCTCAGGGCAGCTCAGGGCGGGGCTGTGTGGTGCAGCCAGGGAGGGAGCTCAGATCTCCAATAGGCCAGGAGCCAAGGGCTGCCTGGGTGGTGGGGGAGGGGAGAAGGTTTCGGTGGTGGTGGCAGTGGCAGAGCAGTGAGTCGGACTAGCGTCCTCCTGCCTGCAGGCATGCTCGGCTGGCTGAAGGGCAGGCTGGCAGTACTGGGAGCAGCAGCCACCTTAGGTTCCAATTTGGAGGCTGGGTGGAGCTGGGCAGGGCAATGCAAGTCTCAGCCTGGTCTCAGGGCTTCAGCTGATCTCTTGTCCCAGGTGGTCAGGGGCCTAGCCAGGAGAGGCAGAGTGTGAGACAGACAGGCACTCCAGGTCAACCTGGCACCCGGTGGCTCAGGACCAGGTGAAGTGGTGCAGCTGGGGAGGGAGCCTGGAGCTCCAAGGACCAGGAGCCAAAGGCTGCCCTGAGTTGGGGCGAGGGTGGCGGTAGTGGCAGTAGAGCAGTGCCTGGGACTGATTTCCTCCAGCCCACTGACCTGTGCAGCTGATGGAAAAGCAGACTGGCTGTGGTGGGAGCCCAGCCACCTGCGGGAAAGTGAGAGTCTTAATGGACACTCACTTTCATGGAGATTCTCACAGTCCAACCTTTCCCATCTCCAACTTGCCAGAAGTCCTAATTTAATTATTTAATTTTCAGTAGTTTAGTGCTAGGGTATATAGAAATACAATTGGTTTTTATAGATGGATGTTTTATCCTGAAACTTTTGGTGTGGTCACTTACTAGCTCTCATAGTTATTTCTAAAAATACATTATTATGGATTTTTATGGGCATAATTATGTTGAATACAAAAAAAGAGGAAAGAAAAGTTTTCTCCTTCCACTTAAAATTTATACACTCAGTCCAACAATACTTTAAATCCAGTACTTTAAAAAAATAATTAAATTGACAAGTAAAAATGTATATATTTACGGTGTACAAGAGAACATTTGAATGTACATACACATTGTGGAATGACTAAATCAAGGTAATTAAGATATCCATTACTTCACATGCTTTTCATTTTTATGTGGGTAGTGAGAGCATTTCATAGCTATACTCTAAGCTATATTAAAGCACATGATAAATTGTTATTAACTGCAGTCACCACATTGTACAATAGAACCTCTGAACTCATTCAGCACTATGTGATAGATTCATAAAAAGATATGATCTTTATCCAATTTTCCTTCATGGATATCACATGATTGAAAGTACTTCATATCCTTTTGCATGTCTATTTGTAAAATAATTTTTATTTGAAGTATTATATTCCCATTAAAAAGCTTATATTATAACGATACAGCTCAATAAATCCTTACACAGTGAAATCATCTGTGAACCACTACTAAAATTCTTACTATTACCCAAGAGTACCCATTCATGTACCCTTCCATCTCTATCAACTTTTTTATTCTTGTCTCTCTTGCCATTGTCCAATTTTGTCTGTTTTCATATTTTAGATTTTTCCTCTGAATAAAAATCTTTTAGTCTGCACATTTTATGTCTTTTTATGTTCAACCAAATATAAAATTCATTCATGTTCCAGGCAGCAGTAGTTTGTTTGTGGGGAAATAGTCTATTTTATAATTCATCTACTATAGAACTTATGTGTAGTTGGTCCTTGAGCAACATAGTTTTAAGCTGTGTGCATTAACTTACACACAGGATTTTTTTAAAATAAATATGTCAGACAAATTTATGGAGATTTGCAACAATTCGAAAAAACTCACAGACAAACCACACAGCTTAGAAATATCAAAAAATTAAGAAATAGGTATATCATGAGTGCATAATATATGTATACACTAGTCTAATTTACCATTTACTATGTGTCAAACATACATAAATCTTTATAAAAAGTTAAAATTATCAAAACTTACACCATGCATGGCACATTTGCAATGGATAAAAATGTAAATGAATGTAAAAGTGCTTTATTAAATCATAACTGAATAAAATTCACTATAGTACATATTAAACTGCTGTATTAATTTTGAAGCTACCCCCTGTTGTTATTTGCAGGGAGCTCAAGTGTTGCAAGTATCCCCTTGAAATATCATGTGGCGCTTACTTATTTCTGCATGAGCTGTCCTTCCGGCCAGTAAATTGCATATCATAGTAAAACATGAGCTCTTGTAGTTACCGTGTATTTTCATTATGTTTAGTGTAATGCTTCAAATCTTGAAGAACACCATGGGGCACATACAAAGTGTCACTAGTGATTCTGGCAGTGCTGCCAAGAAGCAAAGAAAAGTCCTGACATGACAAGAAAAAGTTTGATATGTACTATATGTTTGATACGTACTATAGATTGAGGTCTGCAGCAAGGGTTGCCTGCTATTTCAAGATAAATAAATTCAGCACAAGGACCATTATCTGAAGAAGGAAAAAAAAGGAAATTTGAGAAACTGACACTGCAACTACCTCAACAGGCATAAAAACTTTGTATTTTTTGTGAAATATCTTTTTATCTCATATTGAAAATGCAGCTTTTAGGTGGGTACAAGATTGCTATATGCAAAACATGCCTACCTAACCCTGAATTGTACCCCACATCTTTAAATTAAAATAAAACAAAATAAAATGTTGAAACTGATAAAAAAGAAAAACATACCTCCAGACTGTAGTATGATTTTTTTTTTAATGAAGTGACTTTATGACCACATAAAGCAAAAGAAAGGTAAACACGGATCTAAAGCTGGAGAATTTAATACCAGTAAAGGATGGTTTGATAACTTTTGAAAGAAGTTTGGTTTTAAAAGGTGTCAAGATAACAGGAGAAGCTGTTTCTGTCGACCGAGAGAGCAGATAGGTTTCCGGACACAGTTAAGAAAAACACTGAAGAGAACATCATCTTAAGTGAACTAACACAGGAATAAAAAACCAAGCACCGTATCCACAAAGACATAAGAATGTTATTATGGACATTGGAGACCCAGACGGGGAAGGTAGAGAAGAGGTATAGGGATGAAAAATCACCTAATCAGGTACAGTGTGCCCAGACAGAGGTGGAGAGTACACGTGAAGCCCAGACCAAAAACTATTTGTACTCCCCAAAGCTGTTGAAATTGAAATAAGTCAATCAATAAAAACAAAAATAAAAAACACTTTGAATAGACTGTCTTTGTTAATAAGCACTGTCTCCCCCCCAAAAAGAAAAACATTGAGGAGAAAAGATATCTTCCTGAACAGATTTTTAGTGCACATAAAAGTGCCCTATGCTGAAAAAAATTTACAAAGGACATTTATTAGTAAAAAAGAGAAGCAACCACAAGGATTTAAGACAGGAAGGAATAGGCCAACTACGATTTTGTGCACATGCAGGGTTTATAATCAGAACTGCCCTTATCTATAAAGCTGCTCTTTTCTGAGACTTGAGGAGAAAAAGATTGACACCAGCTACTATTTTGCTGTTTTTGTACAACAAGAAGTCCTGAATGAGAACACTTTTTGGGGGGTTGGTTTCATCAACCCTTTTTTCTTGAAGTCAGAAAGTATTTTGCCAGTAGATTGTTTTTTAAAGTTCTTTTGATGTTGGTTAAGTAGATTGCATACTCCATAACTCTATAATAAATACATAAATTATAAAATATGAAGTTCTTTTGCTATCAGAAAATGCCCCTTGGCCACTCAGCACCCTATGAGTTCACTACCTAAGGCATCAAAATGGTCTATTTGCCACCAACCAAAAAATCTAAATATCTAGATCAGGGATTCATAAGGACCTTTAAGGCTAATTATACATGGTACTCTACAAAAGGATCATCAGTGTTGTGGTAGAAAGAGCATCATGAAAGTCTGGAAGGATTGCACCCTTGAAAACACCATCATTGTTATAGAAAAAGGCATGAAAGTCATCAAATCTGAAACCACAAATTCCTGCTGAAGAAAATTGTGTTTAAATGTTGTGCATGATTTCACAGGATTTAAGAAACTGCCAGTCAAGAAAATCATGAAAGAGTTGAGGTAATGGCAAAAAAAAAAAAAAAAAGTAGGAGTGAAGGGTTTCAAGATTTGGATCTTGGAGAAATTCAAGAGCTAACAGACACCCTAGCAAAGGAATAAACAGGAGACAATTTGATGGGGACGGATGCCTTCAAACTAGTGCCAATGACAAGGAAGAAAATGTAGAAGAATCAGTGTCAGAAAACAAACAGATAACAAGTAACCTGGCAAAAAGGTTCTGGTTATTCAAGACTGCTTTGGAATTCTTTTATGACATGGAACTTTTTATGGCACAAACATTGAAACTAAAACAATCACTGGAAGAAGGATTAGAACTATATAGAAACAATCTTAGAGGAATGAGAAAGCAAAAAGCCAGACAGAAGTTACACCAAATATGACTGCCTCTCCTGCCTCTGCTTCCATCTCCTCCACCTCTTCCACCACTGCCGCAGCAAGACCAAACCTCCTCTTCTTTATCCTCCTCAGCCTGCTCCATGAGAAAACCACAAGGATGAAGACTGTTGTGATGATCCACTTTTACTTAACAAATAGTAAATACATCTTCTGTTCCTTGTGATGTCCTTAATAGCAATTTCTTTTCTCTAGCTTATCTTATTGTAAGAATATAGCATGTAATACATATACAGAATATATGTTCCTTGACTATTTATGCTATTGGTAAGGTTTCCAGTCAACACTAGGCTAGTAGTTGGTTAAATTTTAAGGGAGTCGAATGTTATAGGTGGATTTTCAACTGCATGGGAGGTTGGTGCCCCTAACCCTTGCATTGTTCAAGGGTAAATTCTAGCTATTTCACAGCTTATGTATCTATTTATTTAACAACTTATTTATCTATTATATTCTTAATGAATACTTCACTTTTGGTGATTACAGTATTGACTATTACAGGCATTGCTTTTGCTAAGATGTTCATGCACGTATATTTGCTGAACTCATGGACATAAATTTGTGTGCACTCTGGAAATATTGACAATTCTGAGTGGAAAGGGTGGGGATGTCAAGAGATCTTTCTCATAACAATTTTTAATAATTTGAGTTAACTGTTATCAATTAAAAGGAAAGATAATTTATATTGAAACCAATAAAACAGTATTCCAGAGAGAATGGAAGAAATTATCAAAAACAACAAACAAAAAAATGGTCTGGGAACTGCGGGCCAGAGTTCTCATTTGGCCACATCTTCTGGGTCAGAGCAGTAGCTGTCTCAGTGAGACAGGTCTTGCCTGATCCAGGTCACTCCAACCCTTCCTGAATCACTCATTCATGCAATTTTTGCTTTTCTTGCTCTAAAACCTGTGCATATCTGACTATAACGATTTGTGTTCTAAAATTCCACAAAACACACAAAGATTCCTTTGAAGGATTCCCTCCTTTCCAATGGCTCTGCATGACTTCCAAGTGCATCCTATTTTGCTTAGGGTCCTAAAAATGAAAGACTGGGCACACTCTGCATATAGGAGCCATTCTTGCCCATCGACGTACCCGCTTTCCCTCCCTAGGGTTCCTGTCTGTCCATGTGATGCTCATTGACTTCCCTCTCAGTTTTCTTCCTCTGACACTTCAGGCTCCATTCTGAATTCTACAAACTCTCCACTGCTAACTGATGCTCCTAAGAAGCAGATATCTAGAGCTTGAATTATATTTTCCGACTAACTCTTGTCAAACAGAAGATCGTCTCAGAAGAAAACAAAGAAAGAGAGGAAGAGGAAAGCATGTCATTATCACATCAAGTCTGCCCTTTGCTTGGCTTCTCGTTCCTTTTGCAGCATAAATTAATATGAAGATTGTTGGCCTTTGTAAGATGGAAGATAATTTAAAATGGGAGATCATTTACCCAGGAGAAGACAAGACAAAGGCATCACTCCTGCAGTCTAAGAACCAGAATGGCATTCCAGGAGTTGGGATGAGGTGGCTGGTGCTCTAAGTCACCCCACATCTGGGAAGACTGCTTTCGATCTTGGTACCAATCTTGGCAGTTTGGAAACTTTATCAACAAATTGAGTACAATATGTTCAATATTATATAACATGAATTATCACTGTATATATAGCTAGGGTGTGAAAAAATAGATTATAGGGAATAGGAAACCGTAAATCATGCTTTAGGCCATCACACAGGAATGGTTTTATGGAAAGGTTGCATTTAACCTGTTCCTTTCACTAATTACTGAGGCAAAAAAAGGAGAGAAAAGCATTCCTGACAGAGAGAACAGCATGAACAAAGACACAGCACACAGACTACATAATGTACTTGGTAAATGACACATTGCTGAAATATACTCTTCATCTCCTTTTCTTCAAAGTGACTTGATCTTCACTGCAAAACTGTCCTAGTTATAACTGTAATACACTCTTGTGTTCTGTCTCAGGGTCTTTGCATGCTATTTCTACTATCTTGAATGCTGTCTCACTGCTTTTCACCAACCTCAGTCTTACTAGACCTTTTGGTTTAGCTGAAATGTCACTTTCTTGTAGGAACTTTCCCTGACTATTCACCACGAAGCAAGTCTTCTCTGCAACTCTTTTTTATAGATCTCAATTATTTTTCTCCACAGAATTTAGCATAGTTTGCGATTACGAATCATCTCCCAATTAAGGATGATTCGAATTGCAATTTTTTGACTTTACAATGACACCCACACAACCGTCATGTTTTTTCACCTTTAGTACAATGTTCAGTAAATTATGTGAAATATTCAACACTTTAGTATAAAATAGGCTTTACATTAGGTGACTTTGCCCAATTGTAGACTAATATAAGTGCTCTAAACACATTTAAGGTAAACTAAGCTAATTTATGATGCTCTGTAGGTTAGATGTATCACATGCATTTAAGACTTAAGAGATGTCAACTACAATGAGTGTATCAAGATACAACCCCATTGTAAGTAGAGGGGTATTTGTTTGTGTTTGTTCATATGTTTATTCACTTAATAAGTGTCTTGAGAACTAGCCTGGCAGCTCTAAGAGGATAGAGACCATTAAGAACAAACAATCAAACAAACAAAGAACACTATGTCCTTAACATTCAGCACAATACTTAGATTATAGTAGGCATTTAATGAATATTTGATGAAATTACACTTTTGCTCTTCTGTATTCTAATGTAATAGTCAATTTGTGCACAGACTCAGCTTCTGAATAATATCATTCACAAATATGTCTGCAGAACACTGCATAGTATATAATAAATCCACAATACAAGGGAATGGATTCTCTACTTTTTTACTGTATTGACATTTGGGGCCATCTTTTATGGGTGGTTCTGTATAAGTCATATGCCCTTGGTTCTCCTAGAGGGTGAAATTTATGATTTGTGTGTTCTTTTGTCTGTAAAGAACCTAATGTCGTATCCTGCACCAAGTTGCATTATTGATACATGGAAATCGGATCAGTTCTTAGTGATTAGGACAGGCCTGGAACATATTCAAGTCTGACAGAGACATGAATGATATGATGAATTATCCAGTCAGAAGTGGAACCAGGTACAAGGAGGAGGCCTTTTATATTTTAGTAAACATTGAATGCATTTTGAGGAAAGCACCACAAATAATGCTCAGAGATAGTTTGCTTCAAACCAAACTGACTCAGTTGAGTTCCCTTAACTCAAGCTGATACATTTATGCTTTGGAAGTAGCAAACTATTGGTTTTCAAGGACCAGAACCCACATACTTTTTTTCTTCTGGGCTTGAAAGTTTCATACAGTACCTGGTGAACATACTCCATCTCTTAGAGGAAAAGCTCAGACCCTTCTGAAGTCCTTAGCTACCTGTTAACGAAGGGTCTTAGAATCCCAAAACTCCTTTCCAAAGCTAAATTTGGGGTCCCATTAAGAGTAGGTTTAGCAAATAAAGCACAGAATATCCAGTTAGATAAACAACAATTTTTTTCCAGTATAAGTATGTCCCATGCAATATTTGAGATATACTTATACAAAGTTATTTGTTGCTTATCTGAAATTCAAATTTAACTGTGTGTCTTTTGTTTTACCTGGCAATTCTAATCAAGAGGACCCGAAGACTCGAATGCATAGTTGACTTGTTCTATATAGCTCTTGAGGGCATGCCTGGGGGGAAAAAGATGTACATTAAAAGTTGTCTTAAATAAAATGTTTAAAAGCAGGTGGGCAAATGAATGGTTGCTAAAGGGATTTTCATAGCTATCATTGACTGTAACCTATTTTATTATGCAGAGAATTCGCTATTTTTTTTAGAGGGGCTCTCCATGCTGCCTCCAAACATACTATAGTCTCCTCCAGTAGCAACATTAAAGTAGTACTGGGAATTGAAATCTACATAGCTCTTACAGATACCATAACTGTCCACATTTTATGTGAGATATAACTTACTTCACCACTCCCCCATCTTTGATCTAACAGACTTCACTACTCTTTCACACGGTTCCAACCCTGTTTCAAACTAAACCTTGAGGGCAGAGTCACATCCATTTATTTGTGTATCGGAGGAATCCAGTATAAAGCTTCACACATAAGATACTCGAGGTACAAAAGAGTTAATAAATGCTTTCGTTGCAGAGGGGTTGGCTCAAAATCAAGAGTTAGTAAGCAAAACAGCAAAAATAAACCAAAGTCATTTGTCCTCAAACACCTTAAAGCAGTACCTGAGTTCTTTTTCTTAAATGTCATTTTATTTTCGATTCCAGGGGTACATGTGAAGTCTATTACATGGGTATGTTGCGTCATAGTGAGGTTAGGCTTCTCCTGAGCTCATCTCCCAAATGGAGAGCATGCTACCCAAGAGGGAGTTTTCAGCCCTTCCCCTCACCATCTCTCTTCCCTTTTGGAGTTCCCAGGGTCTACTGTTTTCATCTTTATGTCTGTGCATACCCAGTGTTTAGCTATGACTTACAAATAAGAGCATGCAATATTTGGTTTTCTGTTTCTGTGTTAACTCACTTAGAATAATGGCTTCTAGTTGCATTCACACTGCCAAAAAAAATTACAATTTTGTTCTTTTTAATGGTTATGCAGTATGTCAAGGTATATATGCACCTCATTTTCTTTATCTAATCCACCGATAACAGGCACTTAGGCCGGTTCTGTGTTTTTGAAATTGTGAATAGTGTAGGTATCTTTCTGGCAGAGTAATTTATGCTCCATTGGGTATGTACCTAGTAGTGGAATCGCTGGGTTAAATGGTAAATCTAGTTCTTTGAGAAACAACCCAACTGCTTTCCACAGGGGCTTAACTAGTTCACATTCTCATCAGCAGTGTATGAGCGTTCCTTTTTCTCTGTAGCCTCGCCAATACCTGTTGCTTTTTAACTTATTAATAATAGCTTGTTTTCTCTAGATTTAGGAAAGTTTAACCCCTAAAAGAGTCTTCTTCTGGATAAAGTCTACTCAACTCAACAAACAGACACTGAACACACACTCATTCCAGACATGGTGCTTTACTCTGGGAATATGCAGGTGACACAGATGCTGCTCTGGCTTTCTGGGAACTTAGCAGTGTTGAAGGTCATGCAAACCCATACAGATTCTTAATATAACATTGCATCCAAACAGGATATTGTATGTGTGTGTGTGTGTGTGTGTGTGTGTGTGTGTGTGTGTGTGTGTGTTGTGTGTCTGTGTGTGTATAAGTGTTAAAGTCAAAGAAGATGTTTAATCTATCATGGAGAGACCATTGCATTAGGAGATCGTGTATAGAGGGAATGTTTCAATTGTGGTATAAAAAACTGCTAACAACCATCCAAGGAGATCGTGGGAATGAGGTTGACAGGAAGGAGAAGGAAGGATAAGACACCATGACAGTTATGTGAAGTGGAACCACATTTGGCAGGGGAAGACAAAGTTCTTAGAGCATGCATATGATAGGAAAGTGAATGGAAATGATATAAGAGGGGTAAGGAGGGGCACTTTGGAAAGGGCGTTGGGTACCATGAGCCGGTGCCAGGAGGCACATGCCTGACCATTTCTCTACTTGGCTCTGATGAAGGAAACCTGAGACAGAGGATGAATTTCTTAGAAAATGAAACTGTCTTGCCCACTCAAATTTCTACATTCAAACACGGAACACACAGGATGGCATGCACCCCATTAGGCTTTTCCCACATCGATTAGATACTTCTTTTCGCTGTTGTTGCTATTTAGTTTCTGAGCACCTGGACAGTGGATATTCATAAACAAATACTGATGATACCCACTGCAATTTTACAATGCACTTTACACAAAGAATTCATTTGAAGGTGCATTTTGCAATGCTTCTGAGACTCGGTTTACTCATCTATACAGTGCTGATACCTTTCTTGCAGAGTGGAGAGGAGCTTTAAGTATACGTAAAAGTTATGCGACTACAAAGTAAGTCTCATCTGAAAATAAGAGTTTCTACAGGACTTATAAGATTATTTCATATCACTTGCGAAAAATCACTCCATTTATAAGCAATAACAGTGACGAACATTATAGGAGCGCCTACAAATATGCCACACACTGTACTTAACGGTACATAGTTTAAGTTTTTAACTCAGAAAAGATGATCTTGATCATCATTTTGCAAAGGAGGAAACTGAAGAGAATCTAAATAATGTGCCTAAGATTATATATCAAGTAAGAAGTGAGAACTAGGATTTGAACCAAAGAAGGCTGACCCAAGTGTAAGTATCTGACCACTACACTAATCAGCGAGAAACAGAACTTGTGAATTTCATCTGCTGATTCTGACTGAGCTCTGCCAGGTAAGCTTTTAGTGGTGTGGTTGAGCTAACAGCCCAAGTTGCCCTGCTCCCAGCCCAGGGAGAGTCTTCAAAGGTCAGGGAAACATATATTTTTAAAATAACTCTTCATATTTGTGGGTCTGGTAGGCAGCTTTCCCTTGTGTCAGACACACCTGTAGATATGCCGTAGCACCTTCCTCTCCTACCTCCAAGGTCACTTAAGACGGACAAGTGTAGAATGCTCCTGTAAGATTCAAAGCCAGACAGAACTGGGAGAACGATGTACCCCATAGCTATCTTCACATTCCTGAGAGTTGTGGACTGCTCCTGTCTTCCGGCCTCACGTTATGCTGTAAGAGACTGTTTATCCTTGGTCAGTTTCTATGGCAACCACTTCTCCCACAGTACTCTCTTTTTTATTATAGGAATTGCTAAAAGGATTTAAAAAATGTGGAAAATAATTAGGAACTTTTATTGCATGCCTTCTCGAGAGTGTGGCAGGTAGAGGAAGGGGTGGAAGCAGAAATCTGTAAGACTGTACCAGGGAATCACGGCACCCTGAGCAATCTCATTAATATGAGAGATGTAATCTCATAGCCACAGTGGAGTGTAATTTCCTGCCTCTGCTGTGGGAATATGTGCACTCTCATTTTCATTCATGGATGGTTACGAGGTGAAGGAGCTTTTATACCTAGTATTCGAGTTTCGAACATGCCCTGTCTGGACTAATGAAATTAAGCATTTGAGGCATTTAGTGGGTGATGGCTGTTGAACCCACAAAACCCACAGCAGTCCTTGTTCAGTGTTGGTCATTGAGGCACTGCTTCAAATGGGGGTTCAACTCTAAGGTAAAAAAGGCTCTTTTCAGGGGTTTTTGTGAGGTACAAATGATCCCTACCTTGAGAATCAGAACATCTGTTTTCTAGCCCTAATTCAACAATGTAAATAGCTGTGTGACCCAGAGCAAGGCAGCTAACTTCTCTAGTCTTTGATTTCCGCATCTATAAAGCAGGAAGTTTGGGTCGTATGGTTCCTGCAAGCTCTGAAACTCTTGGTGTTTGTAGATTTGCATGTCCTGGAATGCTCTTATTAGGATGGCAAGGGAAGAACAATGAACCAAGAAAGGTATCATAACAAGAACAGTCATATGTTCTGACAAAATCAGGTTTTTATGCTGAATATGTGTTCTGTGGATATCTCTCACGAAATCTTCATAAGAATATTATAAGGGAGTGATATTTATTATTATCCCTATCTCGCAGATGAAGAAGCTGAGGACTAGAGAGATGGCATCGTTGTTCAAGGCCATGAAGTTATTACGTAGCAGAGCTAGCCTTCAAACCCAGGTGTGTTTGACTGTAATGTAGACATGGGGTGACAATCTAACCTGGCAAAGGGAGACAAAATTGTCCCTAATTTCCAGAAGCCCCTTGAACACACACATGCAATAGTCTGTGTTTTGATAATCATCAAATTCAATACTTTGTGGGGGGGGAACAGTATCCTTATGGTATAGAATAGTAGACCAGGTAGAGGTATCTCTCTGCATCATTTTAATGTGCAATTAGGAAGTACCTGGGTAGGTGTATCTGTGAGAGCAGAGCCTGGAAATGAGGAGAGCCAAGTTCAGGTTCAGCTCTGCAATCTCCCGCCAAGCTTCATCGTATGAAGCCAAAGGATAATATAAAATATATAGTGTCTTTTAAGAGGATGAGATTTCTTGAAAGGGTTTCCGTGACCTTAGCACCTAGAACAAGGTTTGGTGAGTTTGGCACATAGTAACCGATAGTATCTGCATAAAGGATTACTGCTCCAGATCTAGGAATCAGTCTTTTATGATTTTAAGTTACCGATCTTAATTTATTGTTTCTTAGCCTCTCATGTGTCGCAGGCAAATTTCTCTTTGGTATTAAAAACAGTCTGGTATCATCAACATACTACTGCATATGCTGAAGGTTGACATGCTTTTCATTTTCCCAGGGGATCTCCAATGTGTCATATGAATATATTTGTAATAGTGCCCTTTCACTTTCAAAAGTGTCCAGGAGCCGGGCTCGGTGGCTCAGCCTGTCACTGCACTCCAGTCTGGGCAACAAAGTGAGACTCCAACTCCAAAAAAAAAGTGTCCAGGTTTGAAAAATAACTTATGTGATTATCTGCCATGTACTCCTTACAGCTAAGCCTCATGCTCCCATTAGAAACATAAAAGAACAGGGGAAATGGAAAAAAAAATCTCCCAAGAGTCTGAAGATTTCTCAAAGAACTAAAAATAGAATTGCCATTGGATCCAGAAATTCCACCAGGGTACCTATCCAAGATAAAAGAAATCATTGTATTAAAAAGATACCTGCACTTGTATGCGTATTACAGCACTATTTACAATGGCAAAGATGTGGAAGCCACCTACATTATACATATATATTGTATATATAATATATAACATTTATATATTAGAATACTACTCAGCCATAAAAAAGAATGAAATCATGTCTTTTGCAGCAACATGGATGGAACTGGAGGCCATTATCTTAAGTGAAATACCTCAGGAAGAAAGTCAAATACCACATGTTCTTACTTACAAGTGGGAGTTAAATAATGTGTATACATCAACTTAAAGAGTGCAACAATAGCCCCTGGAGACTCAAAATGGTGGGTGGGAGATTGAGAGGGGAGTGAGGGACTTGAAATTACCCAATGAGTACAATGTGCACTATTTGGCTGATGGTTACAGTGAAAGCCAGACTTCACCACTATGTAGTATACCCATGTAACAAACCTTCACTTCTACCCCATAAATCTATAAAAAGAAAATATCTTCTGGGAGTCTAAGTGCTAAATTTCAACATAAATTAGTAGCAATAATGGAACACCTTCTTCTGTAGAGAACTACAGAAATAGAATGTCTGTATATCATCAATACGATTAAAGCATTGCTTTCTTAAAATGGCATAAACGGCAGAAATGGAATAGGAGATTCATCAAGGTGATTTCCTGATTAGTAGTAGTTCAAATGATGAGTAGACCAAAACTTGGGGTAGGTGGTATGTCAACAGAAGGCAGAGGAAGCCAGAACTGCTTAGTTCTTATGCACCTGTTGTTTAAATCGAAGTGAGTGATTTTCCAGCCAAAAGGCACAGGATGGTGCAGCTAATAGGGAATTGAAGGCTACGACGTGTGAGGTGAGAATTAAGGAGCAAGTCCTATCTTTTTTAGATTCACATAAGCTTCCAAATGTAGACAAATTACCTCTCAACGCACCAAAAGATCTTGTTGGTATAAGTCCAGAGGAACTGCAAACCTCTTGTAGAATCATGGAAAATGAAAAGGTATCAAAAACATGGAAATTGAGAAACGTTACTTCAATTTCTAAACAGGGAGAAAAAACTGGCTTGCAGAACCAAAAAAATGATAAGATCCTTTATCAAACCCAGGAAAAATTCTGTGACAGATTATGTAGAATATCTGTGGTTATAACATGCCAATCAAATAGGAACTCCCAAAAGCCTGCATAAATTCACTAGGAAAAACTAAAGTCTTTTTTTTCATGTCTGATGAAGACATTAGAAAATTTAAACAGAAGCAAGTTGTCATTTATATTGTCTTGATATTAGCAACATGTGACAGTAACTCCTTATAGTCCTACAGATATGTTAGAAAAGTGTATACTACATAAAGTAGGTCATAACTGTCACAATATCCCTATGAAAATTATATTTTCTATTACCAGATAAATTAAGTTACCATCCAAGCTAACACAGCAAGAATTGGAGGAGATAGATTTTAAACCTAGGTAATATGACTTCAGAATCTATGCACCAATTCACTATGTTATAATTCTTCTCCACTTTACAAGATGCAGTCAGGGTTTAATCTCATCAGTAGATGGATAGATAAGGAAAATGTGGAAGATAGACACAATGAGTGCTATTTAGCCTTAACAAGAAGGAAATCCCGTTATTTGCAACAAGAATAAACTTGAAAGGCATTTTACTGAGTAAAATCAAACAGGCACAGAAAGACAAATGGTATAATTTCACTTGTATGTGTAATCTGAAATCCAACTCATGGAAGCAGAGGGTAGAATAGTAATTACCAGGAGCTGGGATATGAGGGGGTTAGGAAGGTTTTGGTCAAAGGATACATACATTCAGTTAGGAGAAATAAGTTCAAGAGATCTATGATACAACATGACTGTAATTAATAATAATGCATAGTTGAAAATTGTTGAGGAATATATTTTAAGTGTTCCCACCACTAAAAAAATGGTAAGTATATAAGGAATGACTTGATTTAGCCATTCCACAATGTGTACATATTTCAAAACAATATGTTGCATAACATAAGTATATATCAATTTTATTTGTTCAAAAAGTTTTAAAAATAAGGGTTTTAGCATCCTAATCAATAGATGTACTGAGTTGGGAAATTAGACAATTGTCTTTCATCGGTTTCAGGCTATTTCCACAAGATGGGATATTGTCTGAGATGGTTACCAACTTTGCATCTAAATTTAAGAATCTAGTACTCCGAATAATCGGGATATTGATGCAGGTTATATGATTGAAATGGAATTCTGAAAATGAAGCATTTGGGGTTGGCATTCTGACGATATCTACCAGGTTCTGAGCAATATCAATAGCAAACTATAATTGACAATAATTAAATTATCAATTATTAAAATATGGCAGAAGTTCTATTTGTTCCACTGTGATGGGCCCCCAGAAACTTAACTAGGAATAAGAGATTTCCTGTCATCAAGGAAAAACCAACACTACCTTAAAGTAGACAGTCACGAGGAAATACTAAACCATGCATTCCCAATAGACTCAAGATAAGAGCTTGACCAGAGCCTATCTCCACCTATACCACCCTTCCTCTCTTAATATCCTGGAAATCCTCAAGAAAATGTTCAAATCCTTGACCCTTCCCTTTACTTTCCAAGGCAGAACCTCTTCCTTTTTTGGCTTTACTCTTTTTTGCTCCATTTAGCTGGTCCTAACTGAATCTCTCTCATCAGCACCAAGTAACTCCTTTCCCTCTTACCCACACTTCCCCACCCTGTCAGGTAACTCAGTGGTACAACTTGGTGAAACAGTAGCATGAGCACTAGCCTGGGGCATAACATCTGGGTTCAAATCTTGGCTTTGACTGTTAAGTCTATGTGATCTTGAAAATATCTTTAACTTTTTTGAGCCTCACCTATAAAATGAGTGAGAACAATGTTTCACAAGCTACTGTGATAATGCAGTGTATTTTATATTGAGGGGTTTATCAAAAAGTCTGGTAGAGAGAGCTCAAATTGGCCTGCTGACTATTACTATTAATAAAGCTTAGTTAGAGACTATGGCTTGAACTATTTCCAGAATCAAGATTTTAATATAATTCCTCTGTGGAAGAACTACCCTTCCCGTAGCCAGCCAGTCTAGAGTATGGAGGAACTGAGACTGTATGGATTTCGATTATAATCTACTCTGAAAATTAATGGAGGAAAGAAACCTAGGTAATATACATAATACTGCACCAATTTCTGGAACATTCTAAGTAACTTCTCCCATGGGGAGAAATGAGCGCAGGAGTGGAAGGGAGGACCACGTCCAAGAGAACAAAACAAAGCATCTATTTTACAGGCCTGGGTAAAAACTCAGGAAGAAGAATAAAATATTTCCTCCTACAATAAATGGAAAGCCAGATAGAGGATGTTACAGTATTCCAGGCGGGACACAAGGGAGCTTTGCTGGGAAATGTCATCTACAGGAAAAAGAGAAGAAGCTGTCAGTGCTCAATACTTTCCAAAGAACAAGCAGAGTCATAAAATCTAGCAAGTCCCTGATTCTGCACGGGCACAAAGGAACAAAGGTTTAAAACAAGTCACTTCAATTCATGGATGATGATATTATGGACAGACTGCACAGCGAGAAATCTGGATAGTGAAAGTATTTTATGATAAAGATATCCATTTTTAGCTTTTTCTGACTGTTTGTTTTTCCAGGGGCATTTATCAGTACTGACTGTCCCCTTCTTGTACCACTCAATGCTTTGCCAGCATGAAAGAATATTGCATCTTAAAATTTTTATTTGCCTAATAGTTTTGCTGTAGAACACCCAGTCAAAAGGCATTATTCAGAGAGCAAAGCATTCAAGAGAGACTCTTTATGCCAGAATATTCAAGTATTGTAACTTTAGATACTTCCTAACATATTATTTTAATACCATTATCATTATGCTGCTGCCTTAAATGAGATTTTGCCGCAGCTGGCTTTTTTCACTTGTTGTTTTTGGGTTATAATAGAATATAGTAGCTTCCAAGGACAAAAAATCAATATACACAGCTAAAAATACCTTGGTGTTATCTCGGCTTGCAGTTCTGCCAACTTTAAAAGGAAAGGAAAGAACAGTGGAGATAGGTTTTCAGGCCTTGGCATTTAGGATTCTATTTGATGATTTCCAAATCAATGCACCAGAAATATCCCCCAGTATCACACTGTAAGGACAGCTCTCCTGTCTTGTTTTTGAGTCGTGCAAAACCCACTGAAAACTACTGATGTGGTTCCACCCTGCATGTCTCCAAGTCCCTGCCCCTAATACTTTCGGATTTTTGCTTGTAAGTCTGAGTGTGGTAAAGTTCCAAGGAACGGGTGTGTGTCTCTGTGTGGAGGGATTGAAGAGGCACGTGTGTACTCAGTGTTCCCAGAAGCTTGATTTCAAAAATTAGGGAAGGCTGGGAGTCATGCCCAGAAGCACAAGAGAAAAATAAAACAAAACAACAAAAAAACTTTTCTCAGTTTCTATCCAGGCTATGAGAAACTTTGCTTCTTGGGATTTGTCCAGACTCTTCTCTGGCTTGCAACACTTTGCCAAACTGCAGAACTTATTTAAATATCTCCTCCATGACTGCTGACAGGGGAAACTGGAAGTTGACAGGGGTTTATATCAAATTTAATATGAATCTGTTGTAAAAGCAAAAAAAAAAAAAAAATCCCCCTTCCTGGTGTCCAGTGCTTTATCAGATCCTGCAGGGAACCGGAAAATTCAGCAAGACTCTCGCCCCTTTACAAGCAATTTAACATGCAAATTGTTTGCATCAGAGGATGAGCCTTGGGTGAGTTTGTGGCAGAAATTCAAAAGAGAATCCATCGTAGAGACCATCTGGATTGACTTTTTGGAGAAGGTGGTGGGTGTGATGAGTTTTTAAGGATGAATGGGGTTTGAAAGAAGTAGAGACCAACATGGGAAGCATGTTTGAAATAGCAGGTCGTCGGTCCTTCCGGAGAACTTGAGGAGAGTAGGGTTGGACTTGTGTCAGGTTCTTTTGGGCAGTGGTTTAAATGCCATTTTGAGCCAGAATGAATATTGGTTTGACAAATGAACACTGAAATCATCCAGGCCTGGATTTTCTATCTAGGTTTTCTCCTGCATTTTTGGATAATTTATTTAACCATGATAACCTCCAAGTTCCTGAAGCAGGTAAATAATGTATACCATATGAGGCAGTACTGAAAATAAAATAATATAATTTATGCATTCAATCAATATCCTAATGCCTACTTTGTATCAGGAACACAGAATTTGAAAATTCTAGTCACTGGGTGTAAGTTTAAACAAAACAGACAAAAAGGGTGATAAAGTTGTCTAGCGTGTGGTAACCTATCAACAAATGATAGCTCTTGATAATTCAAGTTCTATAAGAGAGAAGCCAAGGTTTTCAGAATCATGATTAAGAAACTAGATCTGTCCTGAGGGCTTAGGATACATTGGAGGCAGGCAGAGCTTGAAGGCAGAGATCAGCCAAGAAGCTATTTCACGAGTCCATGTAAGAAGTATAACAACAACGGTAGGGGCAGTGGATAAAAAATGCCAAAGGAGGGGTCCAATATGGTGTATTTGCTCCTATGTCAACATATCTAGAAATAGATCAGCATTTGCAGACCCGCCCATCATGAAAAAAACATCACTAGACTTCACATTGAGTATGTATTAAAGCATCTTGACCTTTATTTACTTATGAGAACAGCAGTTTTCCCAGGATCTCAGTTGGGAAGGAGGCTTATAAATAAATCATTTTGCTTGTTCACTGAACTAGACATGTCACTCGGGATGATGTGCTGACTCAGGTGATGCTGAGTAAGTCGGAATATTCACGTGAAGGTCTTTGAGGGGAAAAGAAACAGTACTTCTCTTCCCTTACACAGAAAACGTAAAGTTGAGGAGGTTGTGGTTTCAGCTCATTAGATGATCCTCGGTGTATTCATCCAAAGTTGTCAAGAGTTTTATTATTGACAGAAGGATTCTCTTTGCTCTAATTTTATAGACCTTAGAGCCTAGCAAATGGCCTATTTTAAAGGTAAATAGTCTCCCTTTCTACAACTAAGAGCTTCTTGATTTTCTGACTCATACATTTACTTGGAGGAAGAAAGCAATTATAATAGCAATAGCAAAAATGTTTAGGGAGCAACAGTTACATTTGTCAGGTGCAATTTACAAATCAGAGTTCTATTAACAAACTATGAAGAACCTATTATGTGGCCCACCATGATGGGCCCTAGAAACTTAACGAGGAATAAGAGAATTCCTGTCATCAAGGAAAAACACACCATCTTAAAGCAGAAACTCACAAGGAAAGGCTGAGCCAGGTTTTTCCAGTAGAAGAACCTGATCAGAATCTTTGTCTACCTACACGGCTCTCCCTCTCTTCATATCCTGGAAATTCTCAAGAAAAAGTTCAAGCCCTTGTCCACCTCCTTCCCCTTGTCGCTTCATTCTTTTTTGCTTCTTTTTGTTAGTCCTTTGTGAATTACTCTTGTTAATACCCAGTGAACCCTTTTCCTCATACCTCCCACTTCCCCCCACCCAACCAGGGCACTCAATAGTATAACCTGGAAGAATATTAGAATGAGAACTGGCCTGGGGCATAGCCCGTGGCGTCAAATCTTGGTTATGGCCTTCATATCTGTGCGACCTTGAGAAAGAGCTTTAACTTCTGAGAGCCTCATCCACAAAATAAGCAGAAACAGTGTTTCATAAGCTAGTATGAGAATGTGATGTAATTCAATATAATAGCTGCATGATAAAGATATACATACAAGAGCTCAATATAAGTTTATACATGTATATATCACTATTTACATATACCAATTTCGACATATATAGCTGATAAAAGATAAGTTATAATCTGTACTGTTGTGAATTATATATTCATTCGCCTATTTACCATTCTGTTTCTTGAAAGCCACACCAAGATATAAAATTGCTCTGTCTGGGGGCGTAGGGGGGCAGGGAGGTGGGATTGGCAGTAGTGGAAATCTACCTGGGGAAGAGGGGACACACCTCATCAACAAGGGTACCTGCACAGTGAATATTTGTATGCCTAACCCTGAATTGTGCCCCACAATTTTAAAATTAAAAATTGTAAAGTTAAAAAAAAAAGGAAAATATTAAACCCTGCATGATCAACTTTTGGACACCTAGCCCTGAATTACACCCCACATCTTTATAATAATTAATTAATTAATTAAAAATACATAAATATATATACCCCCCCAAAAAATTAAAAATAAAAAAAATTGTCCTGACTTGTTATTGTTGTATTCTCAGTGCCTAGAACAGTATCTGGAACATAGAATGTATCCAATAACTATTTTTTCTAATGAATGAATGGATACATTATTGATGCTCAAATATTTCTTTCTGACTGGGTTTTTTTTTGTGTGTGTGTGTTTTTTTTTTTTTTGCTTCTGTTCGACAGCTGCAACCTATTGGAGAAAAATTGCATAATCATGCTAATTGACTTCATAACACATGTATGATTTCCAATCTCAGACAGGCTCTAAGTGTTTCTTGACAATCCTTTAATGTGTCTACTCAATTTTCTTTCATTTTTCTAAAACAGGTGATTCCAACATCACCTTTTCCTGTGAGTTTTTCAGTCCTCTAGCTCACTCTCCCTTGTACCCATCTACAAAGAAAAACAAGAGGCTGCAACTTCACTCAGCTTTTCCCATCAACCTGTCTCCCTTAGCCTTTGCTCCAACTCTCTCCTCTTTCCTTCTTCCAGTTTCTCATCCTCCTTCTGCTAATCTCTGATAGAATTCCTCAAGGACTTTAATGCTTACTGGCTTCACGTGAAGGGAAGCCAAGGCAAACTATGAAAAAGAAAGAATAAGCTGGGTGCGGTGTCTCATGCCTGTAATCACAACACTTTGGGAGGCAGAGGCGAGAGGACTGCCAGAGTCCAGGGTTACGAGATTAGCCTGGCCAACTTAGCAAGACCTCATCTCTATAATAAATTTAAAAAATTAGCTGGGTGTGGTGGTGCACGCCTGTAGTTCCAGCTACTTGGAAGGCTGAGATGGAAGGATTGCCTGAGCTCAGCAGGTCGAGGTTCCTGTGGCCATGAGCAAGTCACTGCACTCCAGCCTGGGCAACAGAGTGAGACTCTTACTCAAAAAAATAAATTTAATAATAACAAAATAATTAAAAAGGAAAAAGAAAGAATGAACGACAGTTCTTTTATAATTAACATGAGACTTGCAAGTGAGCAAGAACCTTCACCCAAGATGACAAAACCTGCTCTTAACTAACAAAGTTATCCTTCTTGGCAATACACAGCCACTGGGGTCTAGAAGAAACAAAATATGAATGTTAGATGGCAATATCTTAGATTTATATAAATTACTAAAATGATGTTTGCACACCATTGGACCATATTACAATCCATTAAAGAATGAGGGACAAGTGCTATTATCCATGTTTTCTAAAAGATAACATGAGGCTCGGAGAACTGAAATGACTTGACCAAGGTCACAACCTTCATAACACTTACTGTTGTATATGGACACCCAATTGTCTTACTCTAAACCTCAGGATCTCTCCACCAGACCACGCTAACCCCCAATAGCCTTAATCAATGTTCTACATTTTGACCTAATCCTTTCCTTCGTGACTAGATCCTGAAAAGGCTATGACTCCAGACACATGTAGTGCAATGATTAAGTTTATAATCTCAGGTGCCAGGCTCTCTGCTTTCAAAGCTTGTCTATAACACTCACTAGAGTGCAGTTTTCAGCAAGTCCCTTAATCTGGTTGTTCCTCCCCTGTACACTAGAGATGGTAATATCAGAATAGCATACATTTTTCTGAAGACAAGATGAATTAATGTATGTAATACTGTTAGAACTGAGCCTGGTACACAGTTAGGACTCAGAGCTCCTTAGAACAGACCCATCACATCAGTTGAAAGGATAAATATTTACACTGGGCTCATCTGAATAACCAATAAGTGTAAATTATTCTTATGAAGCGAAGGACTATGTGATAAAGATATCCTTTTCTTTTCCTTCTTCATGGCTCATTTTGAATAGTAGGTGATCAGATACACCAAGCACCACCTTCCTCTCCCTTTTCCCTTCCCTCTCCTGGTATGTTCCACCTTGTTTTTGAGGTATTGATATAATTCCTCCATTCTACTTGGGCAGATTCTTGAACATTATGGGTCACTAATATAGGTATGCCTGGGTTGACCCTCTTTACCTCTCTATAAAGCTTTCTCTTAAACTTTCCCCTGGTTATAGTCAAGGACAGTGTGACAGGAAGAATTTCCAGATATGGCCCCAAGATTCCATTGTTTAATAACTGGAAGTTTAAAATTATTCCCATAATTGTTTTATGTTATATGGCACAATTGATCTTAAAGAGAAAGTATTCAGGTGACCCTAATCTATTCACATGGGTCCTTAAAGGAAGGAAAGTTTCTACATCTGGTTACAGAAAAGGAAGACAGAAGGATTCAAAGCATGAGAAAGGTTGGCACGTTTTTCCTGTTTGAAGAGGCCACACAGAAAAAAAATGTGGACAGCTACTAAAAGCAAATCACAGTCCCTGGCTGACAGCCAGTTTCTTAGCCTGTTCATGCTGCTATTACAAAATACCTGAGATAGGCTAATCTATAAACAACATAAATTTATTTCTCATGGCTTCAGAGACTGGGAAGTTCAAGGTCAGGACACCAATAAGTTTGCTGTCTGCTAAGGGTTCAGTCTCTGCTTCCAAGATGGCACCTTGAACACTGCACTCTCCAGAGGGAATACATGCTACATCTTTACATGGTGGGAGGAAGAGCAAGACAAAATGGTCCTAACTATATATTCCTTTTATATGAGGTCTCATCCACTCATAAGGGCAGAGTACTCCTAACCTAATCATTTTTCACAGGGCACACCTCTTAATACTGTCCCATCGGGGATTACATTTCAACACGAATTTTGTTGGCAACACAAACATTCAAATGATAGCAGCCAGAAAGGAAACAGAGACCTCCATCCTTCAATGGCAAGGAACTAAATTCTGCCAACCACCTGACTGAGCTTGAAGGCAGATTTTTTTCCCGAAGTTTCTGAATAAAAACCCAAGTGGCGTACACCTTGATCAGTTTCATAATACCCTAAGTTGAGCCCAACTGAGCCTGCCTAAGACTCCTGAACTACAAAACCACAAGACAATAAGTGAGTGGTACTTTAAAATGCTAAGTCAATGATCATCTGTTCTCGTGGTGATGGAAAATGAATATAGCCAGCGGGAAAATATTTGTGCTTCCTTAAATGAGCTAAATCAGAGGTGCTTCTTATCACTTGGAAAAGCAAAATCTTTACTCTGAAGCCTCTGTTGAATACCCAGCAACTAGGGATGGGGAGAAAGGAAAAGAAAAAAAATGTCTGAGACAGAGATGCAGCATGATTGGGGCCTGCAGGTGGGGTTTTGCACCATGGCAATAACACTACTGCTATCTGTACATGACATTTGCAGAAATATATGTAGCATACACTTTGGGTAGATGAGTCTGCCGAGAAAAGTGTTAAGAGCATCAACTTTGGAGTCAGGTAGCTTTTGCTACCACCTGCCAGGGGAGTAACCTTGCGTAAAACACTCTACCTTGCTAGTCACTCTTCATATCTATGAAATGGGGAGAGAAATAGCATGTAATTTAATGGTCTGGTTTGAGTGTTAAACAAGATAATGTTTATGAAGCACTTCCTTCAATGCCTGGCACCAGTTAAGCGTTAACTAAATGGTTGTAATTATAATTATTCATGTGTTCATTCAAAAAGTATGCATTAAACCATCGACTCTGCACCAGGCATTGCTAGGCAATGTCAGAATACAAATATGGATAGAAAGTAGCCTCCACCCTCAAAATTCCCTCAGTGTAGTGTACAGCCCATATGTCTCCTTTGCATTTATTCATGCATGTAAATTTTCCTGAGTATGTGCATGTGTGTGTCATGGGGTAACCATGGTGCGAATTCTGCATTCCCTGAAAGTGCCAGAAAACAGTACCACATTCAAGCATACGGGGAGGTGGGGGTTGCAAACCCAGCTATCCATCTTTCTCTTTCTCCTTGGAGGTGGGTGGCTGTTTACTCTGGGAACACTGATGATATGACTATTAAATCATTTCGAGTGGTGGAGCTGGGAGGTCCCACTTGGCACTTTCCTCACACCCACCCTATTTTGGCACAAAGAGGGTTGTTATGCCTCATACATACCAACCACAGGAAAAGGATTCCCCATGCCAAATAATTTTGCCCAGTCCCCCCTTCAGGCGGGGATTGAAAAAAAGAAAAACGTTCCATCAGCCTGGTTGTCTGCAAGTCCCAGAGCTCCTCAAAACAGACCCATCACATCAGTTGAAAGGATAAATATTTACACTGGGCTCATCTGAATAACCCAGAAAGGGGACTCTGTTTTTTATCAGTAATAAAAAACACTCCCACCTAAGCTTGGATTAGAGCTTTTTGGTCTTTCAGTTTTGCCTGCCTAGAATCATTCAAACTTCCTGTGAGAGTTCAGGATTTCCTCATGGCCTCTGAGCTGGGCTGGGGGTCGGGGGGGGTGTCCACGAGCACAAAGGGAATTCTTTGACACGGGAGCTGTGTTTTCTTTTCCTGCAGAAATTATGTGTGGCCTCAGCCTGGTTCTTCATACACAGGTAACTGAAATATTTGCCCTTGGGAGAGAATGTTCTCTTAAAATGCTCCAACTGGTGAAATAAGAGATTTTAGATAAACAGCTTTGGAGGGACCCCATTTCCTGAGCTATGCTTTGATCACATGACAAGAGCGCCAGTGAAAACAGTTTGTTATCCTTTCAAGGGAGATGTTCCAGAAAGAACTCTGCCTGGGTCATGGAGGTGAGGATTTGGGCATGATGGGGGGAGGGGGAAGGAGGAGGGGAGCGGCTGGGATGGAAGAATAAAGAGATGGGATAGGGCTGTTCACAGACAAATCTGGGTGTTAGTCTTTCACCGTCTCCAGCTCCACTTTCCCTCGTAGGTTACTCCCCGCTCCTTTCTGGAAACCAGACTGACCTGGCAAAAAGAGCTCAGATTCAGGAAGCAAAATAATTGTCTGCAAGCATAGGCACAGCTTAGGGACTGGTGTGTAACAGACACTCAGAAAATGCTACATGAGTTTAAAAGTTTCATCATTTTTTTCACCATGCAGATGGTGTTTAATCCCTCTGAGTTTCAGTTTCTCTATCTGCATTATGAGGATGGTAATACTTACCTCCAGTTGAGTTATGTAAAGATAAATAAGCACAGACGACAGGTACCCAGCACAGATACTGGTGCGCTGTGGGGACCGAATAATTGTCAGTGCAACTCTTAACATGAAGAGATATCAAAAGGAAGACGTACGGCAAACTTAGATACGGATCTAATTGGCTTTAGATATAGAATTAATTTGCAGTTCATCCATCGGCGCAACCTCCACTCTACAAAATAGAACGAGAGCTCCCCCTGGGAGAGAGCAGAACAGTGGGTTTTATGAGATGGGAACAAGGAAAGAGAAGAAAGCCTGATTATTTAACATCTGGTTACTTTTGTGTAGTGTTTAAGGCAGAGAGTTCTTCCATATGACACTGACTCAGGTAGGCTGGAGCTTTTTGCTTTCAGGAAAAAAAGCAGTCTGTTTTGGCATTCATCTGCTGCCTTCATGTTTCAGTTTGTCACCTCACTCTATTCGGGATGGCCATCGCCAATAACTCAAAAAAAACAACAGATGCTGGAGAGGATGTGAGGAAAAGGGAATACTTCTACTGTTCGTAGGATTGTAAATTAGTACAATCTCTGTGGAAAACTGTAGGGTGATTCCTAAAAGATCCAAAAGCCGACCTTCCATACAACCCAGCAATCCCTGTTCTGGGAATATACCCAGAGGAATTCAAATCTCTCTATGAAAAAGACACCTGCACATGCATGTTTATTGCAGCACTACTCACAATAGCAAAAACATGGAACCAATCGTGCTGCCCATCGAAAGTGGACTGGATAATAAAATGTGGTATGTATACATGATGGGATATTATGTGGCCATAAAAAAGGACAAAATTATGAACTTTGCAGCAACTTGGATGGATTTAGAGTCTATCGTACTTAGTGGTCTATCACAGAAACAAAGAACTGAGTACCACATATTCTCACTCATAGGCGGACCCTGAGCAATTATCACAATACTGTAAGAAAGGGATTGCCAGAGTGGGAAACTGCCAAGGGGAGGGGCACACCTCATCAGTAAGGGTACCTGATCCCAAACCAAGTGAAGTGGGGACTAAAGGGAAGCACAAACTTGACCTACACCATGACCATTTGTACAGCTAACCCTGAATTGTACCCCATATTTTAAAAATAAAAATTGAAAAGAAAAAGAACCTCAAATGGCTGTGAGAGGGAGTTTTCAGAAAGTGAACTAAATAAAAATAAAGTTTTAGTTTGGACACATGGCACCTAGCACGAGTGACTCCGTTTTGATTGTAGCTGGTCTGTTGGGGCCTAGTGCATAAACCAAATCCCATAATATTGGCCTCCCCCAATACTGTTCAACCAGGGCTTTGGAAACTGGCAAATGTATAGGAACCAGAATATTTGAAAACTGTCGGTCCAAAGCTTACAGACACTCAAGTTTGTAGGAGAGGCTGAGCAAGGCTGCAGCAGGTGGAGATCAGTATCCCCCTTTGAGGGTTTTGGACGCATGAGTCATTGGCCTTTAAGGATCTCTCAGAGACAGGCCAGTTGGCTTTATGGAGATGGACAGAGGCTGCCCACACACTCCCAGGCTAGTTCATATCCTGTAAACATGATCGGGGAATTGTCAATGCAGCAGTCAGGATAAATGAGAAAGCGTTTCTCTGTGCTTAGTCTAACACCAAAAACACATTTCATTTCTCTTACCACAGTGGAGAGCACTGTGCTATTTCCTCAATACCATGTACATTTCTCTAATAATACAGTCGTGCATTGCTTAGCCATGGGATTATTAGGTTACATTTATTTTTAAAACCATTGATAGTTTTTTTAAATACTAAATTAACCTTAACTTACTATACCTCTTTTACTTTATAAACTTTCTTAAAATTTTGACTCTAACAAAACACATACAATTTGTACAGCCGTACAAAATATTTTCTTTATATTTTTATTCTTTTGTTTTTGAGTCAGAGTCTCACTCTGTCACCCAGGCTGGAGTGCAGTGGCATGCTCACAGCCACCACAACCTCGACCTGCTGGGCTCAGGCGATCCTTCTTCCTCAACCCTCCATGCAGCTGGAACTGCAGGTATGTGCCACCACACCTGGCTAACTTTTCTGGATTTATTGTAGAGAAGAGTTCCTGCCAAGTTGTCCAGGCTGATCTCAAACCCTGGGACTCAGGCAATCCTCTCACCTCTACCTCCCAAAGTGCTGGGATGACAGGCATGAGCCACTGCACCTGGCTTATATTTTTATTCCATAAGCTTTTCTAATTTTAAAAATTATTAGTATTCTTTTTTTACTTTATAAACTTCTTTGCTATAAACTAAGACACCAACATGCTCATTAGCCTAGTCTTACACAGGGCAGGCTCATCAATATCACTGACTTTCACCTCTATATATTATCCCACTGGAGGGTCTTCAGGGACAATAGCACACATGGAGTCACCCTCTCCTATAACAATGGCTTCTTGTGGAATGTCTCCTGAAGGACCTGCCCACGGCTGTTTGACAGTTACCTTGTTTCAGATATTGTCTAAAGTGACAATAAAAAGTATAGTACAGTAAATATAGGAAACAGCAACATAATGGTTTGACATTATGGAGCTTATGTTCTAGAAGAGGGTACAAGTAACAAATAAATAAATGTGCAGATAAGTTCAATATGTTAGGTGCAATAGAAAATAAAACTATGGTGAATGTAAAGCTTCCTTTAGGATTATTTTCATACGTTTGATTATTCCATTATTTATTCATCAGTGCTTTCCAGGCACATGATGTTTTTATGCTAAAAATAGAACAGTGGACACAATATAATTATTCTCCTCAAGATATTTAGTTTGGGAGTCAGAAGTTAAATATCAAAATGATACAATTGTTTTAAAGAATAAGTACAGGATACAGACTGAGTTTAAAACAAGGCATCATAATGTAGCCCAGGCTGCATGGAATGCTTCTTGGCAGACTATTAGAGCAATAACTGTTAGAGCAATGAATCATGTTTGCTCTACTGCATTCTTGAGAGGTCCTCTTCTACAGTGACTGTGGCCTTGGCCATGGAGTTGGCTTTGGTCACCGGGACATAAAGCCCAGAGTGCACAGAAGTATAAAAAGCACGTGTGTACTGGGGCTTTCTCTCTCTCTCTCTCTCTCTCTCTCTCTCTCTCTCTCTCTCTCTCTCTCTCTCTCTCTCTCTCTCTCTCTCTCTCTCTCTCTCTCTCTCTCTCTCTCTCTCTCTCTCTCTCTGCTGGGACCTCTTTTGCTACCACAGAAAGAAGCTGATGGACAGGAGCTATGTGGCCCATCCAGCACTTAGCACCCATGACCAGACATGTGAGTGAAGGCATCTGCTGTGTTTTGAATGCAGTGTCCTCCTCCCAAATCTATGTTGAAACCTAATCACCAAACGGGGCCAGTGGAGGAGGGTGATTAGGTCATAGACTCTGCCCTCACGAATGGAATTAGGTGCCATTATAAAAGTGATTGCCTGAGGGAGTATACTCTCTAAGACCCTTCTGTCTTCTGCCATCTGAGAACCCAGCAACACAAGGATGCAGCATTCCAAGCACCATATTTTTGTTGTTATTGTTTTGCTTTTTTATAATTATTTTGTTATTGACAAAGGAATATGTGTTCAATGTAGCAAAATTGGAAAATATAAAAGAAAAATATCAACAAGAAGAAAGGAATAAAAATGCATCCACAAATGTCCCACTTAATGAGAAGTAGAAAATGAAACTATTTGTAAATCTAAACTAGACATCTTTTCCCACTCATTGGACTTCCCAGTTTGCGCAAACCTTTCCCCCAGTCACTTAGACTTGAAAGCTCTGCATCTTTTCCCCTCCTCTGATCTTTATATGTCATCAATCTCCAAGTCACATGGTGAATATGCCTCTCCTCCCACTTCCTTAGACCAGAGACAACACAATTTTGCACACCTGTTCTGCTATCATAGCAAGGCACAACCTTGAAAGCAGAGACTGGACCCTTACCAAACAACAAAACTTCTGCCAGCTCAATCTTGGACAACCCAGCCTCCAGGGCTGTGGGAAATAAAGCTCTGTTCTTTATAAATTACTCAGTCTGTGGTATGTTGTAAAAGCACAGACATACTAAGGCAACAGATGATCATCAGTCACAGTTGAGACGGCAATGACTGCAGCTGCATAAGTGGCCCAGGTGAGACCAGGAGACCTATCCAGCTAGGCTCAGTCAGAAGTCCTGACCAAAAGCATCATGAGTAAATAGAATGAGTAAATAGTAAAATTGTTCTTTTAAGGCAATAAGCTTTTGGGTGGTTTGCTATGTAGCAATGGATAATTGACAGAGAAATAATAGATACCTGTAAGTGGACTGTGGCCATATAAAACCTAAAACAGCCGGGTTCAGTGGCTCAGCCTGTAATCCCACACCTTTGGGAGGCTGAGGTGAGTGGATTGCCTGAGCCCGCGGGTTCGAGACCTGCCTGGGCAACTTGGTGAGACCTCATCTCTACAATAAGTAAACAAAAATTAGCAGGGCGTGGTAGTGCACACCTGTAGTTCCAGCTACTTGGAAGGCTGAGGCAGAAGGATCGCCGGAGCCCAGCAGGTCGAGGCTGTGGTGGCCAGGAGCGGCCACTGCACTCCAGTCCGGGTAACAGAGTGAGACTCCAACTCAAAAGAATCAAACCTAAAACAGTAGTTATGAGCTTTGGGAATGGGCAATAGGTGGAGAGTGAAAAATGGTACAGAGACTATTACTAACATCCTGTAAAAGAGTGAACAAAAATTTTGTGGGGTCTGAAGAAGTGCTAAGGAAACTGCTTTTGTAAACTGGGAAACAGTTGATTTGTGTTCTGCAGCATTAACAAACTGTCGACTGAATTAGCTGGAAGAAAGAAAATCTTCCTAGTGAATCAGCAGCTCTGGCTAAAAAGATTACCAAGAAGGATGTTGAAAGCATCCATTAGCTTCTTTTAGCCACGTATGGTAAGGTAGGGGAAGAGGAAGTTGAGTTAAAAGGAGAACCATTCACTTTGTGAGCAAAATTCAGAGGAACTGTGGTGTAACCAGGATTTTCTGCATGGAAAATAAAACTGTTTTACAGCTTCAGTCTCTCTAGAGAGCGATACATTTCTTTAAGTAAGAAATAACCACATACTAAAGATCAAACCAATGATGTGACAATACAACTGTTTGTTAAGATCCCTCAAAGATTGAGCGTTATACTTAATAGACCCTCTCAGCTAGACAAAATTGCTTCTAAAATTCTTAGTTGTATATTCCCGTAGAAGCTTGATCTCAAAGCAGACCTAAAGTGTAGTGGAAGAAGACTGTCTCAAAAAGATTTGTGGATGTGGATTTTGACTAATAGAGTGCATGTAATGTGATACATAGCAAACTCAAGAAGGTTTTGAAGGAGTTATACAATCTGAGATTAAAGGAAATGGAGACTGTTCCCTGAATCCCTTCTCCCTGCCTTTTTTTAAAAAATAAAAGGCAATCACAAAAAAAAAAATCACTATACAACAAATTTTTTTTGTGGTATGAGTTGCCATCAAAGAACATAGACAAACAGTAGTTTATAGAACCAATCCCAGTGAGCAAAACCACAGTAGGGAGGGCCTGACAGCACATAACTGGCTGTATTTTATGATTTCTATAACCTAGTGACTATCTTGTACTTGTTTCCCATTTCTTCCCTTCTTGAATAGAAGCGTCCATTACAATTTTTACATTCTTTCCTCATGATTGTACGTTAAGTATTTGGTGGTAGATAATTTGTTTTAGTAGCCTCTGTATCTGTAAGAATTATAGCCAAGGAGTTGTACTCAAGAAGCTCTATCTGTTTCTAGACCTAATGCAGAGGATGAGGTCACTAGTTTTGAGTCTGATGCCATGGTCAAGTGATATTTCAGGGCTCTTGCTAGGAGGTTAGTATATTGTGCATGTTAGAGGGATAAGAACCACTGAGGCCAGAGAGAAGATTGTGGTTGGCACCTTATGTGTCACACCTCCCTGAATGTACGACCTTGGGTAGCCACCTCCCATAGTGACTCTGACCTTGGCCTTGTGACTTGTGTTCACCAATGGAACTTTGGGGAGGTCTGATGCATGCTGTTACTTGAAAAGTGTTTGTGCATTGGACCCAGCTCTGTCTTGCTGCTGGGAACCCTGCACCCATGTGAAACATCCCAGGCCAGCCAACTGGAGACACATGATCCAGCTGAAAGCCAGTACATGCCACATGGGTGAATCTTAAATTATCTATTCCTACTTGGTCTTCTAGGTAACTGAAACTTCATCAGTAATCCAAGGGACCAAGCAGAATTGCCAGCCCACCTTGTTGACTTACCGATTCATGAGAATAAGATAGTTGTTTTATTTATTATTATTATTATTGAGTCAGAGTCTCACTCTGTCACCCAAACTGGAGGGCACTGGCACATGCGCTCATGGCCACCGCAGCCTTGACCTGCTGGACTTGTACCACCATGCCTGGCTAATTTTTCAATTTATTGTGGAGGTGAGGTCTCGCCAAGTTGCCCAACCTGGTCTCAAATCCCTGAGGTCAGGCAATTCCCTCACCTCTGCCTCCCAAAGTGCTAGGATTATAAGGGTGAGCCACTGTGACCAGCTCAAGATAGTTGTTTTCAAAAACCAAGCTTTGGGGCATTTTATTATTCAGGGAAGGCACATATGGCTTCTCTGAGGCAAAAATATTTAAAATAAGAAGGTGCAATGGAGATCAGTTAGGCAGGGGCGAGAGGAGTGATAGTCCAGAGAGAGGAAATTGCCTAGATAAAGAAGAAGCAGAGGAAGGAAGGTACACGGTGAGTTGAGTGGTTGGAAGAATGTCCAAGTGGCTGAAGCTAGAGCAGTGACAACAGTATGAAATAAGTTAGGTGAGGCAAGAGTAGCCAGATTGGCCGGGTGTGGAGGTTCAAGCCTATAGTCCCAGCACTTTGGGAGGCCAAGGTGAGAAGATTGCCTGAGCCTGCAGGTTCGAGACCAGCCTGGGCAACACAATGAGACCTTATCTCTACAATAATTTTTTTTAATTAGCTGGGCGTGGTAGTGTGTACCTGAAGTTCCAGCTACTTGGAAGGCTGAGGCGGAAGGATCCCCTGAGCCCAGCAGGTCGTGGCTGCGGTGGCTGGGAGCGTGCCACTGCACTCCAGCCTGGGTGACAGAGTGAGATTCCAATTCAAAAGAAAGAGTAGCCAGATTATTCGTGGCTTTTGTATCCATTTACTATTGCTGCAATGCATGACACACAATATATAATGCATCCCCACAAAATGCATTGGCTCAGGACAACTACTATCCACCATACTTCTGTCATCAATTTTAGGATCAGCTGCTCTAAGCCTAGCTCAGCTAGACAGCTACATTTCAGGATGCAGGTAAGGCTGGGCTTGACTCCTCACTATGGTCTGGACACAGGATTTTCTCCATGTTGTAATGTTTAGGTTCAGGCTGAAGGGGCAGTAGCTGCCTGGAAAACTCTTCTCATGGTGACAGCCAAAGTGCAAACAGAAACCTAACCATGCAAGCACACCTATGTTTGCATTTCATCTGCTAACATCCCATGGGCCAAGAGAAGCCATACGGGTAGTAAGTCTAAGGTCAGGGTATGGGGAGAACATTCTGCTCACCAAAATTTACAAGAACATACGCTCCACTAAAGCAAGTCATACTGTTCATGGCAGCATTATTTATAGCAGCCAAAAAGTGGAAACCACCCAAGTGCCCATTAACTGGTGAATGGATTTTAAAAATTCATACTCATACAATGGATACACGTTGGCAATAAAAGGGAACAGAACATTGCTACATGCTACTACATGAACTTCAAAAACATTATGCCAGTGAAAGAAACCATCTACGGAGTACTACATAATGTATGATTATATTTATGTGGGATTTCCAGAAAAGGCAAATATCTAGAAACACGAACTTTATCAGTGGTTGCCTAGGAGTAGGAGTGGGGATTGACCGAAAATGAGCACGAAGAAACTGGGTTGCTAGCAATGCTCTAAAACCGGATTCGGGCGATGATTGCTCAACTAAACTTCATAAATTTACTAAAATTCACTGAACTGTTCGCATACAATAAACAAATTGTGGGGTATGTAAAGTATATCTCCATACAAGTATTAAAATGTATAACTAACAGAATGAATGATACTATGGCATTATGCTTATAACTATGAAATATTTTCAAAAGCACTAGTACATAATTGACTCCGAGGATGGGGAAATCCTTGCAAAATTCTAGCTGACTACTGTATCTCTTTAAGCAATTTCTGAGGTTAATTTTTCTTTTCTTCAAAAGTATCACATGGTATATTAGAATCATTTTCTTTATTTATTCAGCTTTGCTTGTAAATAATAAACATTTTTCATTTTGTCCTTTGAGCTACTGCATTTTAAGTTAGTGCATGTGGTGGGGAAAAAAATTGGCACACATAAAAACAGCTGCAATTAATGAAGCATGCCCTACTTATTGACTTTTCCTATAATGTGTACAACAGAAACATGCTCTTACAAACGGGTCAAGAACCGCAAAATGTTTGCTAATTGCTGGAATTTGTTCTTCTGTTTGGCATAAAAATGGATTTAACAATCAGAATAGTTATTCAAGGGGTAACAGAAGCAGGAAGGAGGGGCCTCTGTTATTAGCTAATCTAGCAATTATCACCAAATTGGAGCTTGTGTTCCACATGAATATCAATGGAGTTTGTTGAGGAGGTACAGCTGGAGAGGTAAAAGCAGCTGCCTACTCTAATGCAAATTCCTTTGGTTAGGAGAATGCACTGACATTAATCCAAGAGATCTAGGATGAACTTCATTCCCTACGTGGAAAAATGCCGAGTTCTGTCACAGGCCAATGGCAATTCCTAGCACTTCCTTTCCAGCACACGGAGAAAGTGCCCACTATGACATGATCTCATTTGTAAATTCTTCCAAGTTACTGTTTGCAACGTAAGCATCTGCACTGAAAGTAGGTGACTGTGCCTGAGATCTTGGTCCAGGGTGAGCTTAGGAAATTGTTTCCTCTACCTTCTCTTTTTATTAAGAAACTTGGAAGGGAATTATGAAACAAAGAATAAACACACGAATAACTGAACACCGCTTATAGCTTACAAAATGTCACAGGCACTGCCTCTAAGCTAATATTTATTCAACAAACATTCATGAAGAGCTTTTCTGAGCCCCTTTCATTCTGCTAGGTGTTGTACTTGTATCATCGTATTCGAACAACTGTCTTGGAAGAAATTCTGGTTTTAGTCTTTAAGGAGTTCATTTAATTGTTTGATTCTCACAGTTTTGCGGGGTCCCTGTCATTGAAGTATCCATCCAAGGGGTTAGGAACTTGAGGCTCACATTGTTAAATATCTTTCCCAGGATTCCAAATGGTTTGGGGAGACAGGGAGCCCTAATCAAATACTGATCATATTGCCTTATAATTCAGGGATTTCGAGCACGTTTCTTTGCTACAACAGCTTCAGAGTTCTCATCTGAGAAAGAATTTAATGGTCTACATTTCTTGAGTTTAAGTGAGAAAATCCTACTTGACCCCACTTTAATCTCTATCTACTGCTTCATTTTTCTTTTTCCTTTCATGGAAAAATTTAAAGAGTATATACATCAAGTTTCCAATTTTCTCTTGCACCTACTCAATTTATGCTCACTTCTCGATCACTCCACCCAGACTGCTTGCTGTGGTTAACCATGACCTGCTCGTGGCGTGGTTTAAACAGTCTCTGTGCTTGATTCCTGCCTTCCATACTTGTCCTGCCACAGTTTTATTCTGTCAAATTCTAAATCAACTACAATCAGTCCTCTGTTCAAAACCCTCTCTGCCCATTGCGTTCAGAATAAAATCAGAAAATATTATAAGGACCTGCAAAGCTCTCTTCTATCTACTCCATTTTCTCTGATCTCATTTCCTGTCGCTTGTCCCAGGCTTGTCCATTTAGACCTCATTGTCATCTTGCTGTTCCTAATCATGCCAGGGCTCTTCCTTCTTTTCTTTTTATAGGATGTTTAATTTTGCTGTTTTCTAACTCCAAGAGATTTTTCTCCCTGTGACACACATGGATGACTGACTCCCCTCCTTCTTACTTAAATGTCAAAATCTCAGTGAGGACCATCCTGTATAAACCTGCAACCTCTCTATACACATTCATCCCCCCCACACACACACAAACAATTCATATTCTCTGTCTTGGCTTTATTTTCCTCCAAATTACTCATCATCTTTTTGTGTGCTGTGTCTCTTTCCACTAGAATATGAGTTTCATGAGAACAATTTTGGAACACTTTGATTCACTGCTAAATCCTCAGTGTGTGGAAAAGCCTGGTGTACAGCAGCATTCAATAAATATTTACTGACTAGTATATATTTTGCACCTCACATAGTCTGTGGGATAAATTAAGTACCAAAAAGCTGGCAGTGTCCATTATTATTGTTTTGCAAGTGCATTAAATAGGTAGCAGATAAACTTAGAGAAAATATTACCAAGCACAACAATAACTGCTCTGAATTTCCATGATGGCATTTTGGTTTCAGTTTGCAGTGACACTGTTCTGTAGTGATGTTTCAGGCTCACCTTTGCACCAATTTTGAGCTGTGTTTGTGGAAGCCTTCTAAGGCTCTCTACAAAATGCTTTCTCATTGATACTGCATGACAAGAAAGATTTTAGAGGGTTTCAATTTTTTGGTTTGCAGGAGCACAGTTTTCCACCCCTGCTGCTTTATAAAGTTATTTTACCCTGTCTTTATTCCTGTGTCACATTCTCGATGTCTCTACACTCATCTCTTTCCCTTTCCCATCCCATCAGGTGGGAACTGTCCACGAGCTACCTTAGATAGTTTGAATAGATGGGTTACAGATCTGTCGCACTTAACCATTTATCCACATTATTCCATTTCCCAGGCTTCTTTTGACATGCTAGTTACTTCTTATATTTAGCTCACATCCCCAGCTTGGTCAAGCTTCAGGGTTTTCTTTATTTCTTTCCACATATAGCCCTTTGAACCTAAAGTTTAATAAACAGCTGTTGAATTATTAAAGAGCTAAAGAAAGTAATTGAGGAGTAGCAGAAACAGAAAAAGGGAAACACTTACTGAGCATTCATCTCATGCCAGGATAGAGGCAAAATAGAGTAGTGACAAAAAGTGTGATCTTGGGGTCAAAGCACCCAGCTACAAAAGCCCGCATTACTAGTTACTATGTGGCCATGAACAAATCACTTCAACACAGCTCTCACCTTCCCTCCAGTTTCCCAGAAATAATAACAATGTCTTCCTTAGTGGGATATCAAGAAGATAAAGTGAGACATCCCAAGCTATTAGCAATGGTGCCTGTCACAGGGTCCATGGCCCATCAAAGACGGTTGTTATTTTTACTCAGGATCATTAAATTTGCTACTCAATTTATACCTCACAACTAAGCTATGAGTTAAATACAATTATTATCCCCATTTTGTAGTTGAGAAGCAAATAGTCAAGGTCACACCCTGTGTATCTGACAGGTACAGGCACTACATACCTTCAAATCCTGTTCTTTTTCCTATGCAAATACTATGCAAATGCGTAATGACTAGGGCCAAGTTTTTCAAGATCCACACTGATACCATTTCCCAGTAGAAATATTTCCCTTTTCTAACTTAAAAGAATTCTATTGCTTTGTATTCTCTGCATATTAATGCATTAAAATACTGACCATGTCTTTAGAAGGGCAAAGCAAAGGACTAATACACTGAAATCCGAGGCAAAACAGCTCTCCACTGTAGGTGATTAATGAGTTCGTGACATGCTTACTATGGCTATGCCAATGATAGCTGTGACTTTAGTCATTTTTTTCTATGCCATGTCTAACTTCAATTATTCTCTTTATTGTCTTGATAGCGAAAACAGCAAGACAAAATCAACCAACTAACCAAGCAGAAACAAAATAGCATATCATCAACTAGGTATATACAGTGCTAGATTTTGGAATTTTATTTAATATAAGGCAGGTTTCAATGAATATACTTGGTTTTATTTTGAGTTTACTTTTCCAAAGACAGGATGGGGGTAAAATTAAAATGATAATCATTGTCAATTATGTCCCTGCACATGCATTATCCCTAATACATGAAACAGCCTTGGAAACAATTTTCCTTATTGCAGATGAGAAAACTAAAGCTCTACGAGATTAAAGAACATTTCTATCATTCTCATAGTTCATGTAGTCAGTGGTGGCAAAAGTGAGTTTTGAGCCATCAAACTTAGATTTGTTATAAAAAGAACATTAGGTTAAGGACTGAGAGCACCATGTTCAAGGCACTGTTTATTTGTGATCTTAGCAAAGCAGGTCACCTTGCTAGGCCTAATTTTCCTTATTTGTAAATGGGGGCAAAGCATGGCTGTGTGTTTCTTCAGTGTCATCCAGATCTATGTGGATTTATTACTTAGACCGCAGATGTCACTGGGAGCTAAAGATTGTCCTGTTCCTGCCTCATCCTCTCATGGAAGCAGTTGTGTTTTCCTTCATCTATGACACAGTACTTCTGGTAAGTCAATGTAGCCGACAATCACAGTGAATAAACTACTTACCTCCACAGTTATGTTTGACTAATTTCCTTGTTCTGGAGAGAAGGAGGCCTCTGGAATTGTCTTTAGCTCTGTGGTGAACTGCTCATTTGAAACCACAGGGTGCTCTTTGAGAAATTGCAGACTTGCATCTGATAACCATTTTATGGGAATGTGCCTTGGCCCTTTAGTTGTGGTTCCCCGCAAAATGCCATGATGAGTGACATGCTTCCAGCAGATGAAAGCTTCATGGGGGTCTGTGCCAGAGACCTCTGACTATGTCACTTGGCATTTGCTGATTTCTGCCTTTTTCTATGTAAGCGAATGTCTCTAAGCTTCACTTTCATTGGAGTGTTTGGTATTCCAGAGAAATTCACATGTGGTCAAATGAAAATGCTATCTCCAGAATGATGTCAACTAGACAGAGAGAATTCAATTCTAGCATTCTGAAAAGACACAGGCAAGCTTTCCAACAATGGGGCCTTTATTGATGGATTTATTTTTTGGTTTATCTTAGCAAGACATCAGCACTTCTGTGAGCTCTGGGTTCTTCTTTTTTGTCCAGTTAAGACAAGGAGTGAGATAAAGGTGGGATTTTTTTTTAAGGGATGAAAAATGAAATAATAGTTGCTGGATCCCAGGAATCTAGCATACACTTAAAAATATAATCTCTTCGTATAAATGTATAAAATGGGGAAGAATCTTAACTCTAGTGCTGAACTTTCCAGTTCAATTATAGCTCTGGTACTAGCAAGTCCCAGGGCTTTGGCCAAATCATTTCACTTTTGTGCCTCAGTTTCTGCATCTAAAAATGGCAATACTAATAGCAACATATAAGGCTCTTTTTTAACAATACAAAGGCCTCTGAGACTATGAAGCATTTATAATTTCCTTTATAGGACACTACTTTCCATGTTCCTAGTTCCTAAAGGACTTGAAATGTTCTCATAGAAGGCAAGATGTATGTTTGGGGGCTTACTCTGGGAAAAGTAATATGCTAGGTGTTGGGAAATGAAGACGAAATGAATATACACCTTACCTTTCAGACACTTGCAGTGGGATAAAGGAGGTACCCACACACAGACAATAACTAACTATTGCAACTCTTGTGCTTACATAGGGAAAGCATATTATTAGGAGAGATATCTTCCTCTTGGTTTCACAAAGGAAATTATATTTGGGTTGCATATGATACAAAAAAATTAGTGATTGGGCATTGCAGAGAGAAGAAATAATACTGACAAGACAGAAACAGGAAAGTACTTGATGTCTCTGTGAGCATATTTGCAATAACAGCCTCATCTTTAGTGAGATGTGCATGACAATCTCATTCATGATATTTTAGAATGTCCTAATAATGGGACCGTTTCTTCTCTGTACATTCCTAGCAGAATGTCTTACATATAGTGCAAGTATAGGATTCCTTTGTTGGAAAGTGTAGAAACAAAATTCAAACCAACAGAGGAAACATAGGAAGCATTTAGTGAGTGGATTTAGAATAAAAATGTGGTTTAGATTATAAGTAAATGTACTGTAAATATCACTCACATTATTCCCTATGCTCTAGGAGGCACATCAGTGAAGTATATATACTGATTCTGTGTTATTCACCTCCTCTCTGGTCAATCATCTTTCCCTTAAAGAGAACCAAGATGGGCACAATATTCATGAGACCAATCAAGGCATTACATATACCTGGGCTCATTAATTTGTCCTGGGAAAGGCGGGTGACCAAAAGAGACCAATCAGAATCACCCTTAAGATAATATCATTAGTTCTGGGAGAGAGATTCTTCACATTTTGGATCACGAAATGTAACATTGTCACACTGATTGGGAAGAGTCTGTCTGATGGTGAAACCAATAAACAGAGAAGAGGAGGTCCTGTAAATGTATGAGAGCCTCTCTACAAAATTTCACAACCATCTATATTAGAGAATAATGTAACTCTCCTTCTTCCTCTCCTTCTCCTCACTCTTTCTTCCTCTTCCTCTGTTGATTTGAATTTTGTTTCTGCACTTTCCAACAAAGGAATCCTTCCCCAAATAAGATGAGTGGCATAAGTTGAGGGACCACCATCTTGAGAAGTCACCGTTTGGGAATCAGAGGTTTAGGTAACACATAGAAATAAATTTTGCAGGTATGACCTTAAAGACAACTGAGCAAATAAGCCAGAATTGGACTCGCCATGAATACTGACTAGTCAATGAAGTAAAATCTAATGTTGCTTCTGTTTTATTAAAGATGGTCTCACACCAGAGTTGGAAAGTCATGCCAAAAAAGAATAAGGTACAAAAACTAAGTGTGCAGTCTTGGTCTCTAGTGACCGCTTACTATTTTTGATAATCTTTCATTCATTCATAACCCAGTCATTAATTTATCAGGGAGTTTATTCAATAAATGAGCACATGGCCAGTTTGAAGGGTGTGGGAGAGACTGGGTACATTCTAGATAATACGGAAGCTAATTGGTTTTTAGTGCTGGTACTATATATTGGAAATTATTCTCTTTGATTCCTAACATCCTCAAAGCATACCTTTAGCCATGTTTCTTCAAGCTACTACTGTTCGAACAATTGTGTAACCTTCCACGGGGTAGTTATTCTCTGATCTCTATCTACTTCCTCAACCATGTACTCGAAAGACAAGTTAGCATGCAATGTAATGCTCTTTTAGCTACTCTGTGTTACGTCTGCATTATTACTTACACATCTTTTGTCAGCCATCATAACTTAAACAAAATTCCATGGAGTGTAACATAAGTGGAGACGATAAAGCTCCCAGTAAAGTGAACATGTATTGCACACTGCAGAACAGCCTCAATTCACATCAACATGGTAGAGCATCATTGCCCAAAGCTATTTACAACAATAGAGCTCACCAAAGCTCCTTGCCTCAACTAACTCTGGCTGAGAGGACAAGTAAATAATATAAATACGAAGAGCATACTGTAGTGTATTGAGATACTATGTATATACAAAAATATTGCAGGAACAAATGACTTTTAACTAATCAGTGCTGTATGGCAAGTTGTTCAGAGTATATATGTATTTTTATTGTAGCTGAAGGAACTGCATTAAGAAGACCCTGAAGGCAAACAAGAGTGCGGCTTTATGGAAAAGAATAAGAAGCTCAGTTAAGTTAGAGTGAGAGGTACGTAACAAAAAGGAAAGACAACTATATTTAGAAATACAGTCTAGAGAGAAAAAGTTTAGGCTATCCATTGCCCCCTACTATGTTGAAAAGGTTACAAAAAATAACGGAAATTAGCTCCTCTTGACCTAATTGACTTCACTCTAATCACTTCCTATGCATATCCTCAGCAAATATAGGTATTGCTCAATTTTTCTTTAAAGAGGAGTGATGCGCAAGATAGAAAAAAAGGTTATTGCAGAGACTTTATACTTAGACTACTCAGCCGTCACACTAGTGACATCAGAAACTTAAAGGCAAATTCATGTTCCAAAGTGAGACTCTCCTACTTAACCATACCTGGTATGTCTCCACCCCTCCTGTGCTCACTCCCCATTGGCATGATATATTTTAAAGTCAACTGAAGAGATTGGTTGAGAAGTGCTGAACCCACTTTATGGAATGATTTTGAAAATATTTGCTAAATAATTAACAAAATAAACAGGGAAACATGCTAACATTTTACCATGTGTCAGTGTCTTAAACACAGAATATATATATATCATCTAACTATAAGGAGAAAGCCCTCCTCCCAAGTACACATATATCTTCCTTGTAAAGACAACAGTCATCTTATATTATGGGATTTTTTTCTCAATTACTTTATTTTGCATATGATATTGCCAATTAGGAAAGATCATTAGGCAAAATTCTCCTAATAAAATCAATAAAAAAAATCTGGTTATATCCCATTGTACAATGATAAGTACTAAAAAATAGTATAAGTAAATATTCTAAAGATCACTTACAAAGAAATACAAGCAACTACCTTGTATACATTTAAAATAAGTATGTATAGTATAAATGAACAATTCTTCCAATATTGTAAGATTAGGTGTCTTCACTTTGGTACAGAATACCTAATAATAATATATTTTACCAATTCAAAAAGGGCTGTTCTGCACTTTAACCAATTTAAAAGGGCGGAGGGTATGCTCTGGAAAACAGTGTTAAATGACTGTAAGTGCCCCTAGAGACAATGTAGATACTGATGTCAAAAACACTTGTAAAGAGTTTGCATAAAGTTTTAAATGAACAAGGAGAGGCATAAAAATAATATTTCCAAATTAATACACTATTTATAGAATATATGGTATAAATATTTGTTTATAAATTGCTAAATTAATTTTTTATAAATAGACATTAGATTCTTTGAAATGTATCCCTAAAATTTGTGTATTTGATTGCTCCAAAACATTCTTTGAGCTGTCTCATTGAGAAAGCAGGACACACATATTCCATCTGACAAAAATGGCAATCTTAGCTTCAACAAAATATAATGCAGTTGGTAGAATTATAATCCTCATTTTATGTTTGAGAGTCTGAGAGTGTATTAAGAAGCCTCACAAGGTCATATCATTAGCAAGTGTCAGAGATTCCAAAACCTATGACCACTCCTCACTCTGTCCCTTCTCCCTAGGAAAACAGCATGTTTGTAGAAGCAGGTAAAGGTGTGAGTGCATACATGTGCACAATAGTGATCAGTCAAAATATTTATCAAACAGAAAGCCATAGAAACAACCAATCAGAATGAATTTCCGATGACTGAATGGTTGCAACATGTAAATCTGTGGTACCGTGGTATTATGTGCTCTTGGTGAATATCAGTCAAGCATGTGTGTGTGTGCATGCTCCTGTATATGCAGAACTGCCTTGGTTCAGGGAGTAACTTAGATATTTTTTCTCTAACTGCCTCAAATTCAGTCCTAAAGATCGAAGTCGTTGTTACCAACTAAATTGACCTACTGTATGTGTTCCAGACACACTGTTCTTGGCATTTGAATTATTGCAAATGTTCAAATTATGCATAATATGTTCTTTTTAGAGATGCTGTGGAAGTACACATTTAGCTTTGTCCTCCAAGTCCTCTTCTTCCAGCATTAAACCTTTTTCTGGTCAAAGATAGGCCAGAAAAGTTCAGACTCCGTCCTAGTGTCCTATTTCTCTTCCCCCAACCATCCCTTTGCTTCTTTCTGTTGTATTTTTGGCTGTGTGCTCCAGGAAGCTTATGATCTCCCATCACATGAATTCAATATTCTGCTATTATGCTCTGAGGAATATGTTGGATTTTTCTTTCAGTTCACACCATTTATCTCCCCTAACCATTGATTCTTTTTTCTTTGGCAGTTGCTTTCTCCTACATATTTTCCCTATGGACAAAGGACACTCAGTTTTACTGCCATCACTTTAGGTCCTTCTTGTTTTCTGTTATGGTCTGAATATTTGTGTTTCTTTATTGTTAATATGCTAAAATCCTAACGCCCAAGGTGATGGCAATATGAAGGGCCTTTGAGAGATGATTAAGTCATGAGGGTGGAGCCCTCATGCTAAGAGTTTGTGTCCTTACAGTAGAGATCCCAGTGAGTTCATTAGCTCTTCCACCATATGAGAACACCCAAAAAGTGCCACCTGTGATTCAGGAAGCGGGCACTCACCAGACACCAAACATGCTGGTGTCTTGATTTTGGACTTCCCAGCCTTCAGAACTGTGAGAAATATACATTTCTGTTATTTGTAAGCAACTCTGTTTATGTGACTTGAGATAGAAATCAAAAAAGACTTTTACATTCTCTAGCCTTTGGGGTGGCTTTCATTGTAATGGTCACAAGTCCCCCAAAGTGTGGTCATTCCAGGATTAAAGATAGATGAGTATTGTTTCTTTAAAATGATTAAGGATATACATAGTCCTTAAGCTATTACTTGAAACTTCACCTTTGTGTCGGTAAGAATGTATATGGTATTTGGAAATTAATTTAGATTTTCTGGTACCTATATGCCAACTTTTTACCTTGTCTCCTTTTTTCTTCCTACTGGGAAACAATATTACTTATTGGCTTAGAATAGGGACATTACTATTAATTAGCAGTATAACTCTATATGTTTTTAGTTTCTTCACTTAAAAATGGACATAGTAATACCTCCTTCATTATTTAGGTACGAGGTTAAAAGAAATAATAGATATAAAATACTTAGTATGTGTTAGCTTTCACTATAAAAATTACTTGTTATTGTTCTGCTTTCTCTTCCTTCTCCTCCTCCTCCTCCCTTTCCTATTTTGTCTCCTTTCCCTTCTTTTTCTCCTCTTGCTTTTTCTTGTCTTCTTCCTTCTTCTCTGCTTTATCCTTTATGACTTCTCTTTCTTCCTTTCTGGGCTATTGCACTGGGTTGGTCTCACATTTATCTGTTGGATTTGTCTGACCTTCACTAATGCTACTGACAAACTAAACTTAGCTAGTTCTTTATACATCATTTCTGTCCTTAGATATAGCTTGTGCTTTGATCACTGTAGTCCAGTATATTTATTCAACTCATTTAACACATATACAAAAAATAATGATCAAGTTTTGTGCCAGGCACTGTTTTAAGCTCTCATGGTTAGAACAGTGAAAAAATATAGTAGGCTCTGTTCTAGCAGAATCTATATTCTAGTGGAAGAGGGAGAAGCCAGACATAAGCATATAGCATATGATAAGTTACAATAAGGAAAGTAAAACAGGATAAAGAAGGTAAATCACAACACATAATGAGTGGCGTCTGTCATGTTCTCAAAAACCTTAGAGTCAAGTTAGTGACAGATGAGAGCATAGACAACCATTAAGCACTGTGAAAAATACTCTGATAAAGGTGTGCCCCAGGTACTGTGACAACAAAGAGAAGGAGCACTTAACCCAGCCTAGAAAGATTAAATTTTTTTGAGAAAAGAAAAATCCTGATCTGAGCCCTAAAGAATAACTTCAAGACAGAATATTAAAAGATATATAAGGGAATTTCAGGGCAATCAGAAGATGCAAAAGGTGCAAAATGGAAAAAAGGAGTAAAGGGAAAAGAAGAATATGTGCAAAAGTTAAGCATATGTAAGTTAATTATGGTTATATGGTTGTAGAAAGACCTCACTTCAGTTGAATTTAAGCACCCCATTTAGTGCATATCTATTCTTCACTTTCTTTTTTACTTTCTCTTTCTGTTTTTCTCTCCTTCTCTTTCTCTTCCTTTAACCTCTCTTCTTCCTTCTCTCCTCCCCTCCTTCCTTTTTTCTTCCTTTCTTCCTTCTTTCCTCCCTTCCTTCCCTTTTTCCTTCCTTCCTTCCCTCTTTTCTTCTATCTCTCTCCCCCTCAACAGCAGTAAACTGAAATTCCCAACTTCCAACTTCATATAATTATGGTAATGCAATTACTTGCTTCATTTCAGGAGTGAACATAAGTGTCAAGACTGACCAATTACATTATACTATACAATAATGATTTATCAATTTAAGCTGAGTCAGAGTTGCATTTCTTTGTCACCTCAAAATTCATATATAAAAACTAAATCTCCAATGTGATATTGGAAGGCTTTTGAGAGGTGATCGGGTCATAAAGGTAGAACTCTCATGAATGGAATTAATACTCTCATAAAAGAGACCACAGAGGGAGTTTTTGCCCCTTCCATTAGATAGATGCGAGAAGACAGCATTTATAGTGAATACCATAGACAACAAATCTGCTACTAATTTTATCTTGAATTTCTCAGTTTCCAAAACAATGACAGATATGTTTATATTGTTTATAAGCCACCCAGTCTATGGGATTCTGTTATAACAGTTTGAACAGTTAAGACAGACAATTGGTATCAGGAGTGGGGTACTACTATAACCAATACCTAAAAATGTGGACATGGTTTTGGAACTGGGTGTTGGGCAGAGACTAGAAGAGTTTTGAGGTGTATTCTAGAAAAAGCCCACATTGGCATGAGTGGATCCTTAAAGGTAATCTAGTGAGCCTTCAAAAAGAAACAAGAAGAGCTGTAGAGAAAACCTCAGTCTTCTTATAAAATACCTACATAATCCTGAACATAATTTTGATAGAAATATGGACAGGAAAAGCCATTCAGATGGATTTGAAATGGAAATGAGAAATATGCTATTAAACAGTGCAAGAAAGGTCATCTTTCTTATAAAGTGGCAAATTATATGGCTGAAGTATGTTGCCTTAGAGTTTTATGGAAGGTAGCACTTACTAGTGATGAAATTGATTATTTGACTGAGAAAATATTTAAGCAAAATATTTGGTTGAGAAAATACTTAAGCAAAGTGTTGAAGGAGTTGCCTGGTTTCTCTTGACTGCTTATAGTAAAATGTGAGAAGAGTGAAATGGCCTAAATATATAATTGTTAATTGAAAGATAAGCAGAATTTAAAGATTTGAAAAATTATCAGTCTACCTATAATGAAAGGAATGAGTAAAACTGTTTGGAAGAGAATACATAGCATTTCTACTATATTCACTGCATTTAATAAATGTTCTTTAAAATAATTTAAAATGAAATAAAATATCTTTTATATTTACCTTCATTTAAAAAATCCTTAAAATATGTATCACTTTCTGTACATTTCAGTCTGGTGTCATATGCAATTTGCCCAAGAAATGCTTTTAATATTTATTTCAGTGGAAGTTACTGATAATTATTTCCATCAGATTTTGTGTGTTTTAAAAGTCTGTATTTTATATAAAATCTTTATTTTATATATTTATATACAGATTATATAATTGTGTATAAAATAATACGTATTAAATTATAGATATTAAATTATATATATGATAGACATGTTATTTCTCTCTTTTTCTTTTCAGTGCTTTTAAGATGTAACTCCATTGTCTTCTGGATTTCATAGTTTCAATGATAAGTCTGTTGTAATTCTATTTGCTCATTTGTATGTACCATTTTTTTTTCCCCCTTCTCTACCTCCCTTCAAGGTTTTCCTCTTATTTGGCTTCCAGGAGTTTTAATGTGGTGTCTACAGGTGTTATTTTTTCTTATTTGGTATTGCTGTTGCAATCTTAGCCTTTAGATCTGTAATTTGATGTTTTTTTCTTCCAAAATTACAACTTATACTTATTAGGCCTTCTGAAAATTTCCCACTGGTCTCACATGTTCCACATTTTGTTTGTTTGTTTGTTTGTTTGTTTGTTTTCTCTCTCTTTCTTTATGCTTAAATTTGGGTGATTTCTGTTGATTTATCTTTGGGTTCACTGATTTTTCCCCCCAGGCTATATTGAGTCTACAGATAAGTACATTAAAGGTTTTTAAGTCTCTTTTTAATTTTTAGTTTGTTCTGTTTTTCTTTGTTTTACCTCTGTGGCTTTGTGTATATGTTTGTTTTTTAAAATTTTCATTTGACATAACATTACAGTTTTCATTTCTTTGTTGTTGAAATTTCCCATCTGTTTATGCATGCTGTTTATCTTTTCCTCTAGAAATTTTAACACACTAATCGCTGTTAGTTTGAATTACTTGTTGGAAGGTTTTAACATCTGGGTCATCTATGAATCTGATTCTATTAGTTGCTCTGTTTCTCAATGTTTTATTTTCTTTTGGGGGGGGTTGCAGTCTCACTCTGTCACCCAGACTGGAGTGCAGTGGCTGCTCCTGGCCACCGCAGCCTCAACCTGCTGGGCTCTGGTGATCCTTCTGCCTCAGCCTTCCAAGTAGCCAGAATTACAGGCATGCACTACCACGCCCAGTAAATTTTTTGATTTATTGTAGAGATGAGGTCTTGCTGCCCAGATGGATCTCGAACCCACAAGCTCAGGCAATCCACTCACCTCAGCCTCCCAAAGGCATGGGATTACAGCCTGAGCCACCGAGCCCGGCTTAATGTTTTCTTTTTTCTGCTTATTGTACGTTTTTTAATTTTTGAGTGAATATAATACTTAGCTTTTAGAACACTGTGGACTTAAGCAAAGAATATTACTCTTAATCTTGGTTCCCAGGAGTTTTATACACTAACAAACATTTGGCTAGTAATAATTTGTTTAAACATTTTGGCTGAATTCTTTTTAACCCACTTGTATGATGCTCAGCATCATTTTATCTCATACTTTGCCACCAATGAAGAAGTGTTTGTGCCCCATCTTTCTGCAGAAGGATCTGTATTCCCTTGGACTTCAGTTTGTGTGACTGACCTTCAGCTTTGACCTTAATAGACTGAAAAAAATATATTATTTTGTACTCTTTCCAGCTTTTACTTTTTGTTAAGTTAGGCCAAACAACACTCTTTCCAATTTTCATATATTAGGTCAAAATGGAACTCTACCATTCATTTTTAAATAAATATTTTTGGAGAAACATGTTGTTTCAGTAACCACTCTATATGGTTGTGTAACAGGCCAAAAACCTAGCCTCTAGGTTTAGGAGAAAACATATTTCATACTTTATTTCAACTTAATAAATATTATTTAAAAATATAAGCTGGGCTCAGTGGCTCAGCCTGTAATCCCGCGCCTTGGGAGCCTGAGGTGAGTGGATTGCCTGAGCCCGGGGGTTCAAGACCTGCCTGGGAAAGTGAGACCTCATCTCTACAATAAATAAAAAAATTAGCCAGGTGCGGTAGTGCATACCTGTAGTTCTAGCTACTTGGAAGGCTGAAGCAGAAGGATTGCCAGAACCCAGCAGGTTGAGGCTGCGGTGGCCAGGAGCAGCCACTGCACTCCTGTCTGGGCGACAGAGTGAGACTCCAACTAAAAAAAAATTAAAAATTAAAAAATAAAAATATGAACAAAGAACTATGAATGTACAAGGTACGGTGAACAATTCTATACAGAAGTCATACAATGGATGATAGGGACAGTGGCATTTGGGTTGGATTTTAAACAATAATTCTTAACCCTTTTATGAGATATTCAAAAGAGAACTTCATGCAGAGGAAACAGAAGTTGAGAAAGTAAAGAACTATGAAAAGTGTGTTGTGTCCAAGGAATATGTAAACATTTAATACTGCAGAAGCCCAGGAAGCATGAACAAGAGGAGGATATGTGTTGAATAGGAGTAATGTATGGAATATATTTTAAAAGGAAGTAAAGATGGCATATTTTATTGTTGTTATTGTTTTGGTTTTGATACCATATACACAGAAAACACAAGTACTTGATAATACTTGCTGGGTAGATGAAAGTATTTATGTTTAAACAGAATGTCTCATTTTTCCCTCAAGGATCAGTCTTCCCTGTTTTAGGAAACAAGTAATTAATGCTCATTCTATTTGCCTTCCTTATCCACTAGTAATTTTCTATTCTCAACTCTCCTGTAATTTTAATTTTTAAAATCGGTTTGCATTGCATGAAAGTCTATGTTGGAGCATATTACAAATAGTTGAAAAAAGCTGGGAATTCTGGATCGAAGTCTTAAATAGCAGTGACAGCCTGGGACTGAAGAGTGGTTTCCTCCTTTAAGAAGGTCAAGTGCTCACCACAGTCCCCATCGGACTGCTTCACAATGCTTACTTTCATCTGTACGACTTAGAGTCTCCTCTCCTTGCTCTGTTCTCTTCAACAACCCTTCCTTGCTATCTCATTTCTCCCAGTTCCCAAGCCTTATGCAGGTCACCCTGGACCAGGCATTGTACCTGCCTGGACTGCTTTAAATGCTCAATATCAATGACATGCCGCAGGTTGAAGTTTATAAGACACATTCACTTTCAGGATTTTATTTTTCCCTCTCCTTGTGAAGTGAGCATAGCAGATAAAGAATGTCTTCTTTTTATTTATATGCATTAAATATGTTGCAAAACCAAGGCTTGTGTCACAGAGCTTGGGCATAGTAACATTCAGCTAAAACCTCACCTCTTGTGTCATTTAGTTCCAGACTCTTTCCTATAAGACACCAGGTTTCACATTTTCAACTATTATTTCTATAGCTCCAACCATTGCTAAGCAGGCTGGTTTTTTTTTTGTTTTTGTTTTTGTTTTCAGTAACCTCTCACCTCATTGCCTTTCTCCAGGTTTCCACACATTTTTGGTTTCCTCATTCTGTCTTTTTCACCAACTTGAGGTGGACTGGAATGAAGAGAATGCAAGTTGTTTTTAGTAGTTTAAACATTTGTGTTCCCCTCCCCCTCCAAAATCAACAAAAGCTGCTGACTCTATGAATATAAAAGTAGAATTTAGACCAGTAATTATAGTTATGGAGTTGAGGAACTTTCACCGTTTTTTTTTTCCTTTTCCTAGAATTTTCATCTCAGAGTTTAAATCTCACTCCCTATCTCTTTTTCCAGTATTTTCATGTGAGAACTACAAATGCCTGCTGAATAACCATCAGTAGAGTAAGGGAAGTCGGATGACATATGACTTGACTCTGTGTTTCAAAACATCATAATACCACAAGGCACAGATTCCCAGAGGAATCTGAGAATGTTGCCTTTTAAGCAAGACACGCTTTAAAAGCAAGAAGTTTTTTTTTCTTTTCCCCATCCAGAGGAAAATTTAAGAATTCAGACAAGATCAACTCAAACATGAATAATGCAAGATTTTGTCATTTGTGTGGAATAGGAATGGCTCACCTTTTATAACATCATTATTTATGAATTTGACTTCTCCTGATCTGTGATTAAATCTTTTTTTTTTCCTGGCCAAATATTTGCGACATGAAAAATGGAATGAAGTTTATTACGAGCTGGATACTGCCCGCGGTATATTAGGCAGAAGGAACCGAACTCATGAAGTGCAGAGACATCAGATTTAGAAATTCCTGGTGCCGTGCAGGGCTTGGTGGCTCAGGCTGTAATCTTGCACCTTTGGGAGGCCGAGGTGAGTGGATTGCCTGAGCCTGCGGATTCGAGACCCGCCTGGGCAACTTGGCGAGAGCTCATCTCTACAATAAATCAAAAAATTAGCTGGGCGTGGTAGCGCATGCCTGTAATTCCGGCTACTTGGAAGGCTGAGGCGGAAGGATTGCTGGAGCCCAACAGGTCGAGGCTGCGGTGGCCGGGAGCGGCCGCTGCACTCCAGTCTGGGCGACGGAGTGAGACTCCGACTCAAAAACAACAACAACAAAAAGAAATTCCTGGTGCTGTTCACAGCTGTCGTCTTTGCTTCCCTAGGCTCTTCGACTCCGCAGGTAAAGTCGCTTTGCTGGAGGAAATTATGGCACAGTACAGATAAAAACATGCACTGATCCCCCTCCTTCAGCCTGAAGAGTATGAAGCAGGTGTGGTGTCCAAAACGATGATTTACATAAAATAAAATCACTTAGGGTTTTATATTTTACAAAATTGGTAGTTGTTTCTTTTTCTTTTTTGTTTTTTTGGCAAAGGCCATTTCTTCACTTAGCGTGGTTTACGTATCCAGAGTAAGCATAAGTATGGACGTGTCTGGTGGCATCTAACATCTTTTAGACTCATCACATCATCACCTCTTTGCAGTTTCAGCCTCATACTGACCTTCTCTGAAAGGGCAACCAGGAAATCAGGTTAACAGTAATATCAAGCAGAATCCTTCCAGTGTGTTGGGTGGATAAGTTATCTCAGGTTGTTGAAAGTAAGGGTAATAGTCTAGCTTGGGAGTCACAGAATAACCCATTAAACTTATGTTCTTCATAGCTCACTCAGAAGCTATGGATTGGAAGACGTCTTTTCCTTGCTGTTTGTTACCTGGAGGCTGCCCTCGGTTCCCTGCCATGTGGATCTCTCCAGCATCACAGCTTCCTTCTTCAAAGCCAACAAGAAAAGGAGAATCTGCTTGCAAGATGGAAGTAACAACCTTTTATGCAAAATCCTAAAACTGACATCCTACCCACTTTACCATATTCTATTGGTTAGAAGCAAGTCACAAAGTTCAGCCCACACTGAAGTGAGAAAATTACATCAAGGTGTGAATACTAGGAGGTGGGTATCCAAGCGATGGTGGGAGGCATTGCAGAAGTTTACCTAGCACACAACTGAAGTGCATATTGAATATTCATATAAAGAAGTTAATATATACATTGGACCAATAAAGAGGATATCATCTCAATGTTATAAAACCTTGGTTTAGGGTTATTTTGAAAACCTTACTAGCTCTATGAATTTGGGCTAATTAATTACCATTATTCAGTCTATTTTGTCATTTATTATTTGACTCTGTGTGTGTTGTTTCTGGATGGGTACTCCCCTCTCCTTTTTTTTTTTTTTTTTTTTTTTAACAGAATTTTCTTTTCTCTTGCTCTTTCAATCTCAGGGCAAGTGATTAAAATAGAGTTGATCTAATTGTCCCCATCTCTACAGGGATGGGCATAGGAAATAGGTCTGGTCATTCAAAGCCATAGTGACAGCCCCAGAAGGAGCATAAAATCCACTGTGCATTCATGAGAAGTAGACCTAGGACTTTTTTCCTGGAAATATCAGGAAAGACAAAGCCATTTTTCAATGATAATGAGGCTAGGAGAACACCAGCCTGAAGTTGCCTGTGGCCATCTGGTTACTGATTAGAAAAAACTTGTATGAGAACAAAGCTAAAACAAGAATTCAGTACTGAGATACAGAGAAAGAGATGGATCCCTTAAAACATTGGAAATCTGGTCAGGCAGGGTGGCTTACACCTGTAATCTCAGCATTTGGAGAAGCTGAGGCAGGTGGATTGTTTGAGTCGAGGAGTTTGAGACCAGCCTGGGCAATATAGTGGGACCTGGTCTTTGCAAAAGATAAAAGAAAAATGAAGAAACTGGGCATGGCAGCATGTACCTGTAGGCCTATCTTCTCCGGAGGCTGAGGCACAAGGATAGACTGACCCCAGGAGTTTGAGGCTGAAGTGGGGCATAATGGTGCCACTATACTCCAGCTTGGGCAACTGAGTGAGACCCTGAATCAAAAAAAAAAAAAAAAAAAGATACTAAGAATCTGGACCAGTCTTGCTTGAAGCTAGACAACTGTGACTACTTATATAAACCGATAGTTTCGCGTAAGCCTATTTGAGTTGTATCTTTCGTCATCGTCTAACTCATTCGGCACTGAGGGCCATGTGAACACCCAATTGGCCCTCAACAGATACATGCCTACTAATGTATGAAAGACAAATTTTGGAAAGATTAGCATGGTGATCCGAGGAACAGGAGTTGGGACATATTTCCCCCACTAAGTCTTTCTTAACCCTAAAATTCTGTGGCTGGCTGCCTCCAGGGACACCTCTTTGAAGTCTCTCCTTTGAACTCCTGTCTAGAATATTCTGGAATGGCTTAGGAGGGTCTCCTGTGCTCATTCATCACTACCCCTAGGTTCCCTGCTCTGTAGGTAGACTGAGCCTGTAAAATTCTATCTCTTGGCAGCCTCGGGCACAGGAAGTTGACCCATAGAAGTTCCAAAAGGAAGAAAAAAAGCCACCCAGCATCTAAGACCCAGAGCAGGAAGTAAAACTAATGAAGGAATGTCCTTAGCTTTCACAGGAAATTATTTTCACTCTGCCGCTATAAAAAGTAACAGATTTGACCCCTCATCCCTTCCCACCTCCTTCTCAACTAACCTCCTGACAGAGGCGATGGGAGAGCAGGGGGCCAGACTGAAGCAAGGAAAGACAGGTCACTTTTCATGGAAATAGTCATCAGAAACCAGTTGGGCTCAGCCAGAGGCTGCCAAGAATAGTTAAGTCTAGAGAGGTGCTGAACTGGACAAATTTGAATGAAGAAATTCATAGCTGTGACTAGCGATTACAGAAGCAAATCAACTCTTTTAATAAGAAACACAAACAAGACAAAACAAAAACCAACAGACCAGGAAGAAAAATTAGGCTGCTTTTCTCACAGTATTCTGTTTATCAACAGAAGTTCACATATCATGTGCAAATACTTTGATTTATTTTGATGCCATTTTGGGATGAAAAGGTAAAGAAAGACTTAAAGGTGATCACTGTTCCTAGATCCTGAGGTCCAGGCCCCAGGTTAAATCCTCTGAAGAACTGATTTATTTGCATTTTTCTTTGTAGCAGCTAGAATCTGGTGGGCCAGTCTAGGAAATGACTGCTGAGCACCCTGGAGCATCGCAGATATCTTGGATCCATCCCTGCTAAGCAAAGAAAGAGTATGTTTCAGGTGCAAGACCCAGCCAACCTAGGATCAAAGCATCATGATGAAAAAAGGGCCCAAGCAATGGGATGTGATGTATGATCAGTGCACAGGAAGGCACTGGAGTGAGGTGACACCCCAAACTGGGCAGGCTTTGACCAGCCCAAACCCTGAGGAAATTACTCATGCCTTATCCATTGTGTGCCTCTGAAACCCATGAGGTTTGGGATCACTTTAATTTTTCGCTCTAGGTCCAGTGCCCATCCCATTGCCTGGCAGGCATATATGTCAATTATGTAAATAAATGAATAAATGACTACTTCTGAAAAGAGAGGACTATTTGATACTCCATTATTAAAATGGGATGAATGAATGACTGCATTTTTCTCTAAAAAAGAAAATGCTTAAATCTCCATGATCAAGAGGGAGTTAGATAACATTTTTAGAGCACTTCAATACATGATGTCTTGCATCAGCACTCCATTTTTTGTTTAGATGGTCATAATCATAGAGGTCCAGCAAGCCAGACGTTCTTTCGTGTGTTTACTCAATCCATGCATCACTGTCATTGCCAGTCAGGTTGTTAGCAATTTGGTATACAGTACTGCGTAAGATGTGATCTACTTCCCTGCCCCCAGAAACTCACAATCAAGTGGAGGAGATACACACACACATACACACACACACACACACACACACACACACACACACACACGATTACAATAAAATATACATTAAGACAAATAATTATGCTAAAATGTGGCAAGTGTGAGTGAAGAACAGAGAAAGCAAATGTCGGTCGTTGTGTAATTTGCCTGTAGAACCAGAAAAGTTTCATGAAAGTGATGACTAGTTAAAGATAGAAAATAAATGGGGGGAGGGAGGCTTTCCAGAGAAAGAGTGAACACCCATCGTTGCTTCATACACAGAACAGAACACTAAACTTCGTTTCAGATTCTGCCAATACTTACTGTACAGTGGCAGAATATGAGACTAGAAAACAAAGCTGAGACCAGTCATCAAGGATTTGGAAACATCAAGCTTGAATCTTATCTTGCAGGCCATGGGAGTCATTTACAAATTTTACCTGGAGGAGGGGTAAATACGAGGTGTTCCGATTTGCATTTGATGATTCTAATTTTCTAGAAGGGGAATTTGAGCAATAAAGTTAAATGACTTTTCCTGGGTCATGGGGAGAATAATAGAAGAGCCAAATTTTTGCTAGACTGGAAATGAAATGCCAGATATATACTTCCTGCTTGCTGCTTAATCATTAGAGATGACTTTTGTCATGTGGAAAAAGAGTTAATTATAATCACACTGAAAATTCATGTACCTGAAAAATCTTTAGAAGGGAAAATGTAGGGGAAAGAGCAAGATAGAATAGCAGATACAAAACAATTCTTATCAGTCTGAGTCTGTTTTACATTTTGTTTCAGACTTTGCAAATTAGCACCGACACAATGAATCTTTGTAAATTAATGAGGGTAACAGCGGGAAAGAATCAATCAGCCACTCTTGTTCCCCCTCCTTGGTAATAACCTAAAATGAACCTTGGAGTCATGACCCCAGACTAACAGCCTGCTTCATACCCTTTGAACAAAACAATCAAATAATCACATTGCTCTTGGCCCAACTTCCTGAATGTATTAATTAGATTAAAACACAACTTGTCAGGGTCTCTTGAGAGGAAAGGGTTTGCTGAATCCATTTTCTCTTGCCCTCCGGTTTCCAGTGGCATTCCCTGCTTTCATGTAAAGAGGGCCTGTTACCTGCCCAAGCAAGCCTCTTGAGAATGAGACACCTGGTCTTATTCCTGCCAGACCTGGCTCACTCCTACCTGCTCTCACCCCGACTCCTTCATCCAAGGCATTCTTCCTCTTCTCCAGGAGTAATGGCCACCTCTCAATTTTAGCTGTGTTGCAAATCCTGTCTTAAAATATAGAGGCCAGCTGGTAACTCTCCTTGGCTCAATTTCAACATTTTATTCATTCACCTATTTATCCATCCAACCATCCGTCCATCCATCCATCCATCCAATCTTTATGAGAACTAGGCTCAAACACAGGTTCTGCTATTTCTGCCTAATTTTAAGCAAATTACTTAGCCTCTTTGTGCCTCAGTTCCTTGATCTGTACAAAGGGGATCATAATGGGACATACTTACATGGCTTCTATGAGCTTAAGTGAGGTCACTGGTGTGAAGGGTTTCCAATAGTGCCTGGCTCATGTAATAAGCTACTTCTCAATACTAGCGTTTTTGAGTATAAAAATGGCACCGCCCCTGCCACAAAGCACTTAAACACAAAAAAATCCAACCACTCATGAGGTTAAACGCAGTGATAGAAAGATGCATATGGCACCCTAGGAGCACAGAGGTTGGGGTTGACAAAAGCCAGGTGAGGTTGCTTCCTCCCAAGGGTTCCTCGTGTGCCGTCCTTGTCTCCCCAGATATCGGGAAGCCTTGTCCCCTTACTTCAATCAGATCCCTGCCAAGTGATAAGCCTTTTTTAAGCCCCAACCCAAAAGAGCAACACTGCATGGCATTATTTTCTGTTCCCTTTCCCTGTATTGCTTGGCTTTATTTACCACTAATTGGTATCATATCAGGTATTCACCCATTGATTTGTTAGTATCAGTTGTTCTCAAAGTCTGGTTCCTGGGCCAGGAGTAACACCTAGGAATATTTTAGAAATGCATATTCTTGGGCCCAACCACAGAGCTAGAAAATCAGAATCTCTAGGGGTGGGCTGGGTGTAGCTCCCTGTGATTTAACAATCACCTGCATGCGATTTGGATCTTCACTAAAGTTTGAAAAACACTGATTTATAGTTTGTCTCCACTGGGGATTGAAGGGTCCTAATAAAGGAACATTTTTTGCATACTGCTGCATCCCTGGCACTTAGATCTGAGACATCATAGGTGTTCAGGATGAATGGAAAATGAATGAATGAACAAATGGATGTCTATATCTTACTTGCTGGTGAAACCAAATTAGTATCCAATCAATTCTCTAACATGCAGCTCTATTTTTCTCTCACAATCTGGCTGCAAAATAAGATTTCAAATAAAGAAAATACTAATGTGCCATATTTATATTTAAGAGTTGGTGGATTTTTTTTTTTGCTTAAATATACACAGGTATACCTATATATATATATATATATATATGAGAGGGAGAATCCAAAAATAACCAGAATTATTTTTTGAAGGGCTTGTAGTACAGGCTTTCTCTGCTCTAGGTAAGTGCTCTCTAGAAACCCAACTGCATCAGTATACCAGCTAGCATTGTTGTAAGAGGTCGTGTTTGGCTTCAGTGATTGAGAGTCTTTATATGCGTTTGTCCATTACAGAATGAGTGATTTACAAGTGCACCTGCCCACAGTTGTTTCAGCAGTTTTTGACCCAAAACAGCATGATCTCCATATCCCACCCTCCCCAGTCACCAGATCTTGCCCCATCAACTTCTTTTTGATGAAAAAAGTCCTCAAAAGGAAATGTTTTTACGATTTGGAAGAGGTGAAACCAAAAAGGGCAGAAGCACTAAACGATATCCAAATTCACAAGCTCAAAACTGTTGTGAGCAGTGGAAAAATCATCTCAATATATGCGTTGCATCAAACGAAGAGTATTTTAAAGGTGACTAATGTTTAAACATGTAAGAATAAACACACATTTAATAACAAATAAATTCCAGTGAGGGGGGTTTGGGCCCCTCCATATATGCCAGCGAAGATAATTAGAAAATGTTCAATATTTTATTTAACTAGGAAGAGAAAAATATGAATACAAACAGGCAGGAGCTCATCAAAATATCATTTGAGCACAAGTTGATGTGAAAGCTGATTCCATAATGCTCTGGAGACATGGAAAGGAGGAGATTGATAGAAACCCAATTTGCCACAGATTTTTGCATTAAGTGAAGAAAGAAGAAACCTCACACCTGACAAGAACATGACTGTCTCCACCACAAACAGCATAAACATGCCAATAGGAACGGAAGAGGAAGAGAGAGACAGACAGGGAATGATTCCGTTTTGTACTCTTCTACTCCATCACCCTTCCACTCCACCTTTAGAGAGCTCATTTGGCACTAAGGCCTCAGCTTGAGAGCCATTGGGTAGTCCTTTCCAAGAGTAGGCTTTCATGACTTCAACTAAGATGTCAGATCCCCCTGTTACTTCTTCTCATTGTACTCAAGTTGTTTTCTTTCTAATGAATCATTGGTTATTCTCTGTCTCAACGGTAGAATGGAACTTAGTAGTAACATGGAAATTCCATGAGGGCAGGAAGAATATGTGTCTACTGAACATATAACTCTTCCATGGATGTGATGTCCCATTCAAAATCAGCCATCAGTAAATACCTCCAAATGGGTGACAGTCCATTCTCTATTTTCTCCTGTTTTTTGCTATTTTTTTATTTTGAATATAATGCAAAAAGTTCTACTTAAAACTGTGATCTCAGGGGGTTTTTTTATGCTTGTTTCATTCTTCCAGACACCTAGGCAGGTAGCTGCTATGCTACCTTGATTGCTAACATTCTTCATCCCTTTTCTCCAAAGGACCATGTTCCCATAGCAACCATAGCACCCACATTCCAGACAATAGCGCTTGCCCCTTTTCCTGTTGAAGATTGGAGGTTCCTGAGATGGTGGAGAAGAGGAACTGAAATGGAAGCAGCCTTCGTTTATCTGGTAAGTCCTAGGCCCTTGGTTGGCTGCCTTTATACCATATTTACTTCCACATATTCACCATGTGAGGTAACACATTTTATTTCCTCTTTATAGAAGACAGGATTACATTTAGTACTTTAGAGCAATAGGAACAAATCCAAACACCAAATTGTCCTAGGACTCAGGTTTGTCAAATTTCCAAGATAATGCCACTTTTAGTGCACTCTTGTTACTCTAAGTGTGGTCCTTGAAACTCCAGTGAGAATGCCATCCGGGAGCTGATAGAGAGATGCAGGAAGTCAGGGCTGTTCCTAGACCTACCTTCTGAGTCAGAATCATCCACACATCTTAAGTTTGAGGTGGACTGTTCTGTACCAGGGTTTTCTTAGCTGCACAGGAAAAGTCACCTGGAGAGTTTTGCAATAATTCCCACTTTTGGGTTCCATGCTCGACCAATTAAGCCAGAATCTCTGTAGGGGGAGACCAGTGGATTTTAATCATCCCGCAGCACCTCATGATTTAAATGTGTAGTCAGAATTAAGAACAACTGACCAGTTCCATTCTACCTCATTGTGGGGAAATATATTCACCCTTTTTCTGGTAACAGAGCCCCCTTATTATAAGAGACTTGGTACACTCAAACAGAGGTTATGGATATAAGTTCTGGTACTGAAATGAAGCCCAGATGCAATGGAAATATGAGAACTGTTTATTTCTGTTCATGTTACGCTGGCTGGGGGGGGGGATGTTAGTTTTCCAAGCTCAGCGAAGGAAAAAAAAAAGTTAAGTCAAATGCCTCTCTCTTTTTCATTCGCATTTAAGAGCTGTTTAAAGGGGGACTGGTGAAATCATGTTTTCCAAACATTTAACTCTCAAATTGCCAAAATGCTAGTAAATGCCAAAGAGGTCTTTAAAAATTCCATTCCTTTTAGACAGTAAGCGACAACGTATTAGAGGGAAGGTAGTAATAGGTGGTAAAGGATAATTATTAAAACCTACAAACTAAGCCTTAAAATCAGACTGACTTCCTTTCTCAGGTTAGTGAGATGAAGGAAATGTTTATTCTTTTATGATATTCCTCTTGGTGAAAGACCAGTTGGTATAGTGAAAATATATAAAATAAAGCCCGCTTGGAGTAGGTGGACTCCTAAGGGCATAGGACGAATTGATGCTGTGACTTCAGAAATAAACAATCCATAAGATATGCTTTATAGGGGACCTCTTTGTGAGAAGAGGTGAGAGAGAGAGACAGAGGGAGGAGAGGGGGAGGGAGAGAGATGAGGGAAAAGAGAGAGAGAGAGAAAGAGGTGAATTTGATGTGCGTTGTGATGTAACTTCTCACAATGAATAACAGTCCCATGCTGGGTATAACTGGGTTTCTTTGAGAAAGTGGTAAAGGGGCTTAGTTCTGATTTTTGGTTTACACAGGACCAATTCAGAGGTAGAATCCGAAAAGAGAACTGTTGGTTCCTGGGCATTTGCAAAAATCTTGGAGAAGACTTGGGTCTTTCCCAGGCTTTGGAAAACAGAGGGCTTGTGGAAACTCAACCTAAGAAGCAATGTTCTGATGGCTTCAGCCTGGTATAGCAGGCAAGCATGCTGTTCTCTTGCTTGCGTTGCCAATAGTAACATTTGCAGGTTTAGTTGTACTTAGTGTACTGCCATCATCACCAAATGTAGAGTAAGTTCCCCAATAATCTTGGGAGGTTTGAAATAATCGAGAGTTTACAAGACATTGTGTGTTATGGGCCTTTTGGGTCAAACAGGGGCACCTTCAAGGGGGCTAGATACAGAGTCCTTCCAAAAGCCCCCTTCCTCAGAGGATGGCTTCTCACTCGCTATATGTTGTTAAGCCCACATGAGGTTGTCACTTTTCCTTATTTGAATCCTTCAACAAGCCTTGCTAAGGTCTGGTCTCCACTGAGCTGGGACCTGCTCGGAACATTAGCATCACATGAGCCAGCATTCACCATTGAGAATGAAAGAGAGTTTTCATGCAAAGCATCTCAAAGCACAAAACGACAGAAGTAACCGAGAGCCAAGCTCCAAGTATTTCAAGAAGGCTGAGCATCATGCCAGGTAAACTGCCCAAAGGGAAAGTGTTGGAAAAAGACAATGGTAAAAGGTCAAAAACCACACGAAAAGTCTTAAGCTGTGTAAGGGATTAAATTGTGTCTCCCCAAAAGAAATGTCCAAAATTTAACCCCTGAAACCTCAGGATGCAGCCTTATTTGGATATAAGGTCATTGTAGATGCAACGAAGCTATGATGAGGTCATACTGGATGAGGATAAGCCCTAAATCCAATGACTGCTACCCTTATTAGAAGAGAAGAGGAGACACAAAGAAACAAACACAGAGAAGAAGGCCAAAGGAGATGCTGGCAGAGATTAGAGTAATACTGCCACCAGCCAATGAACGCTTGGTCCCCCTAGGAGCTGGAATAGGCAAGGAAAGAATCTTCCCCCCAAAACCTGCAGAGGAGCTGTGGCTCTGCCAACAACTTGACTTCAGACTTCTGGCCTCCAGAAATGTGAGCAGACACATTTTGGTTGTTTGCAGTCACCCAGTTTGGAGTTGTTGTTCCAGCAGCCCTAGGGCACCAATACAGACCAGGAGTAAAATTTAGCAACCAGACAACTACACAGCTAGAGGCAGGCAGATTATGTTTGTTCAGTTGTATTTCTTCATCTACCCAGTTCGGAGGTCTCACAACACCCATTGCACAGCATTGTAAATTTTTCTTTGTCTATTTCAACCTTGGTAACAGGGCTTGTGTTTACCTTGCTCATGGCTTAGCCCCAGCGGCAAGCCCAGTGCCTGCCACATAGCAGGTTTCAATGAATTTGTGCATTTGAATCAGCGGGTTGACCTGGGTGGCAAGCAGACACGACTAAAGGGGCTAGCACAAAGATCTTCCTAAAGCTGAGTTTCTCTGCTGTTGAAGCGGCGACTTGCTTATTAAAAAACCTGGCGCCTCAGCTGTCTTTCCCACTTTTGTTCTGCCAGCGTTTGGATGTCGTGCTCTGCCCATGGACGCAGAGCACAGTCTGTACCCTATCTCCGTGTGTTCTCCTTTGGCATCAGGCAGAGCCGATCTCTCAAAGGATCCCTGCATTTCTGGATGCCAGGCGTTTTCACAATATGCGCTGGCATCCTCCAGTGTATGTAACCTGGACGCTGCCAGCCGTTGGGATTCATCATCCTGACTATTCACAGGCCTCTCCTTTCAAAAGCCAGTGGGCCTGATGGATGAGATGGCCTCTCCCAGGGGCTCTGCCTGCCTGTGCTGCAATTTTGCAAGTCTAGCAAGAACTGGCTTGCATTTCAAGCACGTCTCAAGGATGGAGACTTTTAGAGGGGAAAGCAAATTTGCAAAAAAGGAAAAACTCCAAAATCCAGATTATAAATATACCTTAAAATAAGTCTTATATGCCTCCCTTTCAACAATGTTCCCTGGTCTGACACCCTTAAGGCAATACCTGGATAGTAGAATGGAACCAAAAACACTGTTAATAATAAATAAAATATAGGTTTGTTTTTTTTTTAATAATAGCTTCTTCATGGTTACTATGTCAATTATTTCATCAAATAGGGTAAAAATATATTCAAATAAATATATTGAAAATAAATAAAGGGTGCATGTGCTAACTACACAGGAGTTGTGCACTGATGATGGCCAGGTTGTACCCTTCTGTAGACATGACAAAACATAGCTGTTTGCTCAGTCTAACTACAGATCTTGGCTCTTCCATCCAGTACTTGCAACACTCCAGCAAAAAAGACTCTCTGAAACTCTTCCATTTTACTTTGACACACTTGCTTATTTATTTATTTGAGTTGGGGTTTCACTCTGTTGCTCAGACTGGAGTGTAGTGGCTTGATCACGGCTCACTGCAACATCCTGGGCTCAGGCGATCCTTCTGCCTCAGCAGTAGCTAGGACTACAGGTGTGTACCACCACACCCAGCTAGTTTTTTTTATTTTTTATTTTTATTTTTGTAGAGATGAGGTCTTCTTATGTTACCGAGGTTGGTCTCAAACTCCTAGGCTCATGCAATCCTCTCACCTTGGCTTCCCAAAGTTCTGGGATGACAGGCATGAACACTGTGCCTGACCTGGCATACCCATTTAATAAGAAAAATAAGATAGACTCAATTGTCACAATTCATTACACAAATGATTTTTACATTGTTAAAACAAATCAAGTCATATTCTACTATTTACATAATATAAAATTATATCATCGACCTCCCATGTACTTACTAAGTACATTTATCTCTTTCTGATTTATAAATATTCATAAAAAATAAAACAGGATAGCAAATATATGTGTGTGTGTGTGTGTGTGTGTGTGTAAGACACACAAATGTGTGTGTAAAGTTTATCTCACAACCAGAATCCTTATTTTCTCTTTTTTTTTCACTCTCTATATTTTTTTTTACTTCTTGTGGAAGTGTAATTTTTATATAGAAAAGTGATCTTCAGTATACAACTTGAAAATTTTTAAAAAGTGAACACACCTGAGTGACCATCACTCTTATTAAGAAATGGAATATGACTAAGATCCCTAGGATCCCCCTTGTGCCCTCTCCCAGAAACCATCCCATCTGCCCAAGGGTGACCACTATCCTGACATTTTTTTTTTTTTTGAGTTGGAGTTTCACTCTGTCACCCAGACTGGAGTGCAGTGACTGCAACTGGGCACCGCAGCCTCAACCTGCTGGACCCCGGCGATCCTTCCTTCTCAGGCTTCCAAGTAGCTGGAACTATAGGCGCACGCTACCATGCCTGGCTAATTTTTGATTTATTGTAGAGATGAGGTCTCGTCAAGTTGCCCAGGTGGGTCTCGAACCCACGGGTTCAGGCAATCCACTCACCTCGGCCTCCCAAAGTGCTGGGATTACAGGCTGAGCCACCGAGCCTGGCTACTATCTGACTTCTAATGACAAATCATATTTGCTCATTTTTAATTTTATAGCAGTGGCTTATTTTGTTCAGCATTTTGTTTATGAGATTCATCCAGGTTGCTGCGTGAATTTCAAATTGTTCTTTCTCATGGCAATTTGAAATTTACACTATAATTTTATCCTTTCATTATAGTTTGTTTCTCTGATTTAACTTTTCACCAATTTACCTTTTCTTTCTTTCTTTTTTTAATTGTTTTTATTTTAAAGATGTGAGGTACAATTCGGGGTTATGTATACCAATGGTCATTGTAAAGGTAAAGTTTGGGCCTCACTTCGGTCCCCACTTTGCCTGGTTTGAGATCAGATACCCTTATTGATGAAGTGTATCCCTTCCTCCCCTGGAAGACACTTCTCAAAAGAGATGGCTTTAGAGTCTATGATACTCAGTGATCTATCATAGAAACAAAGAACTGAGTACCACATGTTCTCACTTATAAGTGGACCCTGAACAATTATAATACTACAAGATAGGGATTGGTAGTAGCAGAATCCTTATTTCCAGGCAAAATTTCCTCCAATAAAGTTAACTCATACACGATACTTAGAATTAACATTTATTCATCTAGAATCATACTTAATATTCATTGGGTTAATAAATGTAAATACTTAAAAGTACTCCTCTTACATAGAAAAAAGTTCAGTGAAGGTCATTGTTATTGCGCTTCTTTGCATTTATTCAACTAATTGCAGGCATTTTTTTGAGCATCTGCTATTTCGAACACAAGGAATAGGAAAGAAGTTGCCTCACTCACTTGGCACTTAAAATCTACAGGAGAGACAAACATTAAACATGCTCACTCTTCCTAATTGATGTAATCAGAAGATGTGCAATTTCACCAGATGAAGACTTGGGCTCTGGGCCACCACAAATCTGCAGATAAAACCATGGAGGACACTTGTATGTCTTCTTCTGAGATATGTCTATTCATATATTTTGCCCACTTTTTAATAGGGTTGTTTTTTTTGTTGTTGTTGGCACGTTTGAGTTCTTTGTACCTTCTGGATGTTAGGCCCTTGTCAGATATACAGTTGGTAAATATTATTTCCCATTTGGTGGGCTGTCGCCCCACTCTCTTCATGGTTTCTTTTGCTTTGCAGAACCTTTTCAGTTTGATGAGGTCCCACTTGTCTATCTTATCTTTTAATAAAGAAAAACAAAATTATGGACTTTGCAGCAACTTGTGTGGATTTAGAGTTTATAATACTCAGTGATCTATCACAGAAACAAAGATCTGAGTACTACATGTTCTCACTCATAAGCAGATCCTAAACATTTATCATAATACTTTATCAAATCCAGAAAGGGATTGGCAGTAGTGGTACACTGCCAGGGGAGGGGACACACAACATCAATAAGGGTACCTGATCTCAAACCAGGCAAAGCGGGAACCAAAGGGAGGCCCAAACTTTACCTGTATGATGATCATATATGTACCTGAACCTGATTGTACCACACATCTTTAAAATAGGATAAAATAAAATAAAACAATAAAATTTTAAAACCATGAAGGACAACCCCATCTCTACAGCAACTGAGCAACGGAATGCCCTCTTTTCACTTTTCTGCCAGGCTCACGGTCACTTATGGTCACCTCCTGTGTTCTTTCAGGGCTACTTTTTCTCCAGCACCATCTAACTCCTCAGCAAACATTGTATTTGGAACCCTGGGCAAAGATGGAAGACGACTGGCCAGAACCCTAATTGCATAGTTTGATCAGACTCTGATCACTACTCCACCCAGCCTTCATTCACTTAGAAAATTCAGGATAATCAGTCCCTTCAGCCTGTTGGTCCTAATATCCAAAGCTCTCACCACACAGATAAGCCCCTCTCAATTTATCCACCCCCTAAACCCTCTCTTCTGTAGACATGCCCCCAGCATTACTCCCAACATTACTATAATTTAAACGATAATATTGTTTATATGTTGATGACTGAAGAATGTGTTTGTCAGCCCATATTTTTTCTTCTGTATGTATCCACCTGTAAATCCCAAACTGGAGCTCTAACATTTAATGCATTACCACCTTATAACCTTATTTCTCTTCTCATAGTATTTCTATTATGCAATGTGTTCAACTTCCGGATGTCCTTAGGTTTTGGATGGTGAAGAACCAGCATTGATTAGTGGAAACGTTTGTCCCAACATTCTCTTTACTGTGTAAAGAAACACTGGGTCTAAACCAGTAAATCCCCACTTCCTGTCCTTAGGAGAAGCATTTGTTCTCCTTCCCCACCTCTGCCACACCCCACCCTCCTTCCCACATCCATAGACCACTGGACCCAGAGCACATGGAAGTTTTCTATTTCTTCATGGCCATTCTCCAATCACCATCCACCTTCAGTAGTACCTTATCTCCTTTAAAATTTGCTCAATTCATTTGCAAATAGTAAAGAGCTTTGCTTTGAGCCCATATGGATCTGGCGCTTAGAGGATTTCAGAAACTATTGAGAGACATTTCTGAATCCAAATGAGACTACATAAGAGTTTGGAGTTTGAAAAAGGCCCAAACTGATCAAAAGTGCGCAGTAGCTAGCATCCTAGGAAAGATGGCTAACTTTATATTTCAACCTGAGTGGGCAGTGGAGTGCCCAGATTAACCATTGCTTCTGGTGTGTCTGTAAAGGCGTTTCTGAATGAGACTAATATTTGAAGCTCAGTAAATCAGATTGCCTTTCCCAGTGTGGTTGAACATCATCTAATTTATTGGGGGCCTGAACAGAACAAAAGGTCAAGAAAGGAACTGACCCCTTTCTTGAGCTGGAATATCTCATCTCACCTTCTCCTACCCTCAAACTGGGATTGACATTATTGGCTCCTCTTGTTCTCAGGCCTTACACCACCAGTTTTCTTGGGTCTCCAGCTTGCCAACAGCAGATGGTGGGGTTTCTCCGCCTCAGTAATCACACGGCCCAATTCCTTATTATATGTACCTTACTGGATCTGTTTCTCTGGAGGACACTGACTAATGCAGTAGGCAAGACCTCTTGAATTCACAAGTTTCACCCTCTGTCCCTGAATACTGTAATCATTTATCCTGCCTTAAAACCTTGATTAAGGCAACCTCTTCCGGTCCCTTCCCACTGTGGGAGGTTTTCTGTCCTCTCAATAAATCTTGCTTTAAAAAAAACTCAATAAATCTTTTATCAAGAGTAATTGACACATGGCTGGGACTTCTTTAAAACAACATTAATAATAAGGTTTTCCATGACAGTAGACTTGTATTAGTATTCAATATAATTATGCCCCAATCCTCCTTCTGAATGACTGGTTCCCTAACAAGGGCTGATTTATATCGACTCACAATATACCCTGCCTCGGTTACCCTTCCATTGAGAGAAGGAATAGAACTGTAATTTGTACAGGCTTCTTGCCATTCTTGTTGGCCACACCCCTACCCTTCTTCCTTGCCAGCATCTATTAGTTTCTTAAAGACTCTTTGTAATTCAACAGAGCTTTTGTCAAGCATCACGTCATCTTTCTCTCCATACTTACATGTAATGTTGTCCTTGGAAACTTCAGCATCTATGTTGCTCATTCATCATGCTATCTTATTTTAACTTTTCTTCACTTCCCTGACTCCACCAGGCATTGCATCCCCTCCATTTCAGACACATTTTCTATCTTGGGCAACTAGAACCACTCCACCTCTGTTTTCTCATATCTAAGATCTGAAACGCCACTTTTTCAGCCTCTGACCATAGCTCACTCTCCTTTGAGAATTTCTTCCTCTTTGATGTTTTCACCAAACCTGCTTCGAGTCTCTAAGTCTCTGAAACTTTCTGTTTACTCCAGAAAAACATCAGTCTCCCTCTTCATTTCCTATCAACCTATAGGGAGCCGAGGTCCCTTGACTCATCGCCAGTGAGTCCTTAATGTCCCGGGCTACATTCCCACTTGTCCACCCAGGCGTCATGCAACCCCAGAGAAGTTGCCCAGCCATGAGGATCAACACCGCCCCAATCTTACATGCTCAACTGAAATCAGCTGATCACACATCACCACGTGGGAATTTCTTTGTGGATTTCTCTTCAGGTTTTCCTCCCATTTCTCCAACCAATTTACTCAAATTTCCTTTATCTTCTTCAAGACCACCACTATAATTTTTTGTTTTCAATAGAAGATTTTTGTTTCCTTCTTTAAGACCAGAATTTGGTTTAGGTCATCTGATTCATCATATTCTTTATATTCTATGTTTAGATGCAAATTATTGTTTATATGCTGGTGACTGAAGAATGTGTTTTTCAGCCCACATTTTTTTTCTTTGGTATGTATCCACCTGTATATCCCAAAGTGGGGATCTAACATTTAATGCATTACTATCCTATAACCTTATTTTTTTCTTATAATATTTCGACTATGCCATGTGACCAACCTCTGGATGTCTTTAGATTTTGGATGGTGAAGAACCAGATTACCAGATTGACTAGTGGAAACTTTTGTCTGACATAGTCAAAGACTTTTATAAGGGTTATTTCCACTTCAGGGGCAAATGGAAGTCTTGTGGCTTGAAACTTCTCATTTTCTCTTGTAAGCAACTATGATAAAATAAACACATCATATATCAGCAATTGTGTTATGAAGAAGGAAACCATTATCCATCAGCTAACACTTGCTTTAAGATCAAGATCCTGTGTTCTAGCTATAAGACAGAACTCTACTATTAATTGGTCGTATGGCCCTATACAAGCCATGTCTATTTTCCAGGCCTTGAGGCAATCATATGAAAATTAAGGGAGTTGGATTAGATAATCTCTGTAATTTCCTTTCAGCCTAAAAAAATATTTTAATATTAATGTTTCCATCATTTGAACTATATCGTAGATTTTACTGTATGTTGTGCACTGTGGTAAGTCCTATGGAAAAGTAGAGAAAATATAAAATAATATTGAGAAACTTAATCCCAACATTCAGAGTAAAAATATAATTTACTGGTGCATGCGTGAGCAAATTTCATTCAAGTTCCAACTCTACCACTACTTTGCTGAATATTCAAAAGTAAGATAGCTCCTTTGCTACTTACTGCATCAGTTTCCCTTATTTAAAATGAGAATGGTGTACAGCTGATCTGGAAGGCCCTTCAAGTTCTGCGATGCTATTGTCTAGTGTCAGGAAAAAGATTAAGGCATCAATTAATTCCAGTATAACACACAGTGGCACAAAATTATCCCCCACAATCACTGGGCCACTTCTCGTCTAAGGATACAGATGTTGAGTAATGTATTCAGCCACCCTGTTTTGAATACTTGCTTGAACTCCGTGGGAGTTGAGCCAACGCCTCAGTGTTCTTCACTCAATGGCTTGTCAGTTTCTCCTTTAATAGCAACATTGCACCCTCAATGAGGTGCTAAGGCATTTTTTCCTTGCAAGATGAAAAGAGGTGGTCATGGAACTGGCATAGTTCTGGGATGCAGACTGCCTTCCAAATCTCCTTTTTTGAGGAGCCAAATGATTTATTCAGGAAATGTATGAGTGCCCAGTACAGAGGAAATGAGAAAGATTATCTCTCCTAACCTCCGTCGATTTCTCCCATTCTCTTCGTGTCTGCATCTTGGTTGCTCTCAAAAGACTTATTATCCAGTTCCTCAAATTTCCTTTCATTAGTGGGAAGTATACAATTGCAGTTTTATTAATGCAATGAACAGAAACACATCCTCACTTCTGAAAAGTTAATTTGGGGAAATATATGGAAAATATACTGCTCAAAGCTATACTTGTATTCAGAAGAGCAACTCCACCCTCTGCCTTGTTTTTTTTGTTTTGTTTTGTTTTGTTTTTGAGTTGGAGTCTGTCTCGCTCTGTCGCCCAGGCTGGAGTGCACTGGCACGCTCACAGCCACTGCAGCCTTGACCTGCTGGGCTCAGGCGATCCTTCCGCCTCAGCCTTCCAAGTAGCCGGAACTACAGGCACTCACTACCACACTTGGCTAATTTTTTGATTTATTGTAGAGATGAGGTCACCCTCTGCCTTTACGACCACATTACATCTTGATATGTGTCCAGTAGCTTCCTGATGCATTGGGTTTCAGAGCCAGCAAGGCTCAGCTTCAAAAGCTTAGATGACGTCACTTCCTCATCTCTCCTCTTACCTCAGCCTCCACACCACACCAAGCTCATGCATCCTTTCAACAGACCTTTCTTTATTGAATGTCTAAGAGACAGCATGATGAGATGGGGTGAGTGGGTGACTTGAGTTCACGTTCTGGGCCCATATTTGTTGACGACATGACCATGGAAAAGCTCTTCTTTCCTCCGTGTGTCAGTCTCCCCATCTGCAATATTTTTTTTTTTTGAGTTGGAGTCTCACTCTGTCGCCCAGACTGGAGTGCAGTGACTGCTCCCGGCCACCGCAGCCTTGACCTGCTGGGCTCCAGCGATCCTTCCACCTCAGCCTTCCAAGTAGCTGGAACTACAGGCGCGCACTACCACACCCAGCTGATTTTTTTATTTATTCTAGAGATGAGGTCTCGCCAAGTTGCCCAGATGGGTCTCGAACCCACAGGCTCAGGTAATCCACTCACCTCCGCCTCCCAAAGCACAGGATTACAGGCTGAGCCACCAAGCCCGGCTCATCTGTAATATTTTACTACCTTGCCCATAATTGGTCAATCCTACACAAACCGGTGACAACTCTAATTGACAAGACACATTTGCCAGCTTTACTGAAGAGTAATTGATAAATAAAAACCATATATATATATTTAAGGTATACCACATAATGATTTGATAAATGTATACACTGTTAAATGACTACCACAGTTAAGCTAATTATGACCAGAAATGTTTTGTCAACAGAGACGTCAACTCACTTATCTTTGTTTCTATATTTCTAGTCTCTAGGAAATGCCTTACTCATAGTAAGAATACACTATATTTTTGCACTATGGAATTAATGATTTAATTAATAAATCTGATTTTTCCTGCCACAACTAAGGCTACTGAGAGATTATGAGAAAAAAGCAGTGAGGGTCAGGTAGAAGAACTTTCTCTCACTATAGCAAAACACACATCACACACAAACACACCACACACACACACACACACACACACACACACACACACACTAGTGGCTCATACAGGTACTCAGCTGACTGCTCCTGTTGACAAAAGACAGCTGACCTTTGCCCATCCCATGTATTTCTCTTTAAATACATGTTATTTTTCCCCCTACGTTTGCAATCATCTATCCTTAGTAGAAATTACTTTCTGTAATTTTACATAAGAATGTAAAGTTGAAGCTAGAACTACCATTGCATTTACTTGGAACTCACACTCTCCACAGATGAGACTACAGCTAACAAAACATTAACAATTTTGCAAATTATGAGAAGAAATCTAGCAAAAGCCAGTAAGCCACTTCCCCTTAGGCTAGTCCTAGAGACTCAATCATTTTTAACACAAGATGCTATAGATTTGAGTCCAAGCATTAGGCTCCAACATTTTCTCCACACTACCCAAAACAATTTTTTTTTCCTGATACATCGTTACGCTTTACATATATCTCCTCAAGTACATGGGATGAAAACTTAAAACCCAATGCAACAGTGTGCAGTGGCGGGATTTTTAAGAGGTGATGAGGTCTTGAGTCTCGGTGCCCTTATGAATGGATTAATGCTGTTCTTAGGTGAATGAGTTATCACAGGAGTGAGATCCTGACAAAAGGGTACACATTCAGCCCCCATTCTTTGTCTCACAAGCTCGCTTGTCATTCTGCCTTCCACTGTGGGATAACACAGCACAAAGGCCTATGCCAGATGCTGATGTTATGCTCTTGGACTTCCCAGCTCCAGAATCATCAGCCAAATATATTTCTGTGAATTGTAAACCACCCAATCTGTGGCATTCTGTTATAGCAACACAAAATGGACTAAGATGCGTCTCAATGGATGTTGACTTATCATGTGGCTTAAGCACTGGATTTGATATCAAACAGGTCTGGGTCAAAGCTTAGCCTAACTACTTTCTCAAATAGTGTTTCTGAAAAGTCTCTTAACTTTTCTGAGCTTGAGCTTACTCATCTATAAACAGAAGAGAAAATAATAATAATAATAGTACATGTAATTAATGGATGGTAGCCGAAATCAAGATGTAAGATGGACAGGGTATTTCTTTGTAAAATTCTACCGTCTTATATGAGTTAATTATTTGGTGACATTGACACCATGGTCTTGCTTCTGGGGCATCTCACATTCCAACTGGAGAGACCAGGTGTAGTCTCATGAAAAGTCAAGTAGAAATACAAGGAAACATGGCAGGAGATGACATAAGACTGTGGTAGATAAAGTGCTAAGTGAATGGATGGAGTCTATCAAGCTCTGTTTTCACAACTCACTGCTGTGCCTGGCTCTCAAGGAACCATAGTTGCTTTAAGTAGCTGCCTATGGGTCCATAAAATGTTTAAGAGCTTTGTCCAGTCCCACAGAGAGAGCTTTAAAAGTTTAAATGAACCTTATCCCAACCTCAGGTTTCAGTTGAACATCTATGTAAGAATTCAGTTTAGTATCTTTAAGAGATTAAGGAGTCTCCAGGGGTCTCCCTACTAGTCCCAGAATCTTGGTAAAGAACAACACACTGGCTCTATTTCAAAATTAAAGAGACTTATGCTCCAAAGTGATCTACTGACATCCAGTGCAGGTTGGATGTCTAGGCACAGTGCCAGCACATCTCTTATTTGGGAAGTGAGTGCTTGGACATCATCCTAACTTCCTAAAAAAGAAATGCACAGCTTGATTCCTTGCAAGAAAGAAACCATAAGCACATCATTGACATTGTTGAGTGGGACTGATAAAGACATATTTATGACAATAATACAGTCATAAAAGTTATTTATTGAGAGCTACCTAGGCCACAAGTTGTGCTAGTCTCCCCCCCAATATATTACTGACAAAACTGAACAAGAGTTTTGCAAGTGAGGTATTTAATTTCTCAGTTTTTAGAGGAGGTAACAGACTCAGAGAGATTCTATGACTTACCCACAGTTGCTCAGCTAGTGAATGACAGAGCCCAGACTTTGGTCTGAGCATTAATATCAAAGACAAGAAAAATAATTAAGTGCCTTGCCACTGTGCTCAACACATTATGTGATTTAATTTTTATAACAACTCTCTTCTTTAGGTAGCATACTCATTTTATAGTTGAGAAAAATGAAGTTTTGAGATTTGTAAGTACTCTGCCCAAGATTACGTAGCTAGTAAGTGATGGTGTCACTCTCAAGCATATGTCTTTTACACTGTTCTTCACTACCATGAAAACAAAATTTGCATTTTCTGTAGGCAAGGACTTTGCCATTTTAAACCAGAGCCAGCCAGCTGCCTGGTAAAGCATGGAGGATCTGTCTGATGGTAGGGGAAGGAAGTATATATTTGGGCACGTTTGAAGCAAAGGCTCACAGTGAGGAGTTTCCTGTGTCCAGAAGTTCTACCATTGGCTTTGATTTAAGGGTATTTGTCCAGATGGTTCTGAAGATACAGGGCAGCTCTACATTTTACTTCTGTGGCTTCAGAGCTCACAGCTTGAGTGATATAGATGAACATCGGATGTAAAGAACAAAGCATGGGCTTGGCCATCCAGCTCACAAACCAGGGGCCTGGGGCCAGTTCCAACCCACAAACGGATGGTCTTTATTTTATTAAGACATTGTGTGAACAAAATGGGAATGATTAACAACTTTTAAAACATCAAGAGAGTTCACATGAAAACCCAGATTCCACGCTACTTTTAGGGAAAGAGGAAAGGAAGGGTGTATGTCTCTGGGCATGTACACCTTCATGGCGTGGTCAGGGCTCCTGAGAAGGATGAGCACTCAACTTTCCACAATGCTCTCCCTGTCCGTTTTCCTCATTTAGGTTTCCTATAGATAATCGAGTTTGTCACCCCTGTCCTAGGACCAGGTCTGCTATTAACTAGCAAAGGAGCATAGATCAATCTCTAAATCTTTCTAAAAATAGGGAGAAAAAACGTGATGTCCAATAGTTTTCAGGCTATTTTTGAGCCAAAGACGGCTTTCTGTTAAGAAAACTTTCCCTTGAAATTCAATGCGTAAAAGTAGCATAGGTGAAAGGGCATTACAATGAGTAGACAGAGCTAGAAGCCTAGCGACACCCTCACCCCTACTTCTGTAAATATCCCCTAAAGGTATTCTATAGAACCCCCAAGTTCTAGTCACCACAGGTTTTAAAGCCTGAACAGGCTTTTAAGACTGCCTCCAAGTTGGGGTTACAAAGGCAAGTAGGCTATTCCGCGCTGGGAATCTTTATAGAAATCATTCTTCCATATCCATGATTATTCATTGGCTTCTCATCTCAATTCTTTTTTTTTTTTTTTGGTACCTTTTTATTCTATTTCATTCTTTTTTGAAAGACCCTGACTTGGTGTTCACAGGAACCAATAATATTTTTTAGGTTTTAAAAATTCGGTTCTCTGTTTAAATCTGCCTTTTCAAGTAAAATTCATTATAAAACTGTTTCTTGGTGAATAATATTGAACTGGAATATAAGCTTTGTCTTTGTATTATTTGCCATTGCATTTCTGCCTGTAGAACAGTGTCTGCCACATAATATGCACTCAAATATGTGTTGAATGAGGAAATGAATAGTAAATTACCTCAACATTTTCAAAAAACTGAGCTCTAATTGACATGCAGACAAACATACCGTTTTTTTATGTTCATGCAGATTGTAGCAAATGCAAGCTGTCATGTGATGAAAATCACATTACCACTACTACCTACCATCAAGATAAAGAACAACTCCATTGCCTGGACACATTTCTCCATGCTTGCTTGCCATCAACTCTGAGACCCTGGCAACTACTGATCTGTTTTCTGTCTCTATAGCTTTGGCTTTGTAAGCATGCCATGTAAATAAAATTATGCAATATGCTGATTTTTGATAAGGCTTTTTAAACTTATTATAAAGCATTTTGAGATTCATCTATGATGTTATGTGTATCAATAATTCTGTTGCTTTGAATAGTGTTCCATTATGCAGATATATCACAGTTTTTGCATCCATTCACTAGATGATAATGGCTATTTGGGTTATTTCCAGCTTTTGGCGATCAGGAGGAATAAAATCATTATAAGCATCCATATATACAGCTTTTTGTATAAACACAAGTTTCAGTGGTATTTACCTAGCAGTGGGATTGCTGGGTGTTGTGTGGTATATGTTTAACTTTATTATGAAAACAGCTACACTGTTTCCCAAAGTGCATGTACCATTGTGCATTCAGATCAGCAATGCATGAGAGTTTCTTTGGCGCTGCATCCTTGCATGCTTGGTTCTGTTGGGTTGTATTTTTTTCTTTGTCTCTCTAATAGGTTTGTATCTCATTGTGGCTTTAATGTGCATTTTCCTAATAACTAGTGATGTCGAACACTTTTTATGTATTTATGGATATTAAAATTATTTGCCCATCTTTCACTTGTTTGCTATCTTATTATTGGGATTTGAGAGATCTTTCTATATTTAAGTCATGTATCAGAAATGAGATTAGTAAAAATTATGTCCTAGCCTGTGGTTTCTCTTTTTATTCTCTTATATTATCTTTAGAAAAGCACATCCCATCAACTGATCAGTGGGGAAAGAAAATGCAACACACACACACACACACACACACACACACACACACACACACGTATATATAATGAATATATATATTTTCTTATATAGATAAGAAAATGTGATAGATATAGATATAGATGGGAAACTCAAAAAACCTGGAATTTCTTTATTAAAAATTGCGAACTTATTTTTGCATGTTTAAATTTCAATCACCATCAAAGTAGTCTCTGTTTGATGCACTACACCAATCAAGACACTTTCTACTGCTCAAAACAGTTTCAAACTTGTCAACTTTGATGCCTTTTTGCTCATCTGCCATGTTTGGTTTCACCTCTTCCATGTCGGCAAAATGTTTGCTTTGAGGACTTTTTTCAACACGGATACAAGCAAAAAGTCACTTGGAGGGAGATCAGGTACATAAGGAGGGTGGGGCATGGAGGTCGTGACATTTTTGGTCAAAACCCGCTAAACATTCAATATGGTGTGGGCAGGTGCACTTGTAAATCATCCATTATGATTTAAAATACATTGAAAAAATCTCCCCCCAAAATTCACGAAAACTGAACACAGCTTCTCACAATAACGTGAACTGATGGTGATGGGTTCCTAGAACGCTTTCCTAGTGGGGAAGCCTATACTTTAAGAGGCCTGCTCTCCAGAAAGTAATTCTGTTTTGGATGTTTTTTTTGTTAGGGTTTCCTCCTCAAATACACACGCACACACGCACACACATTATAGAATACTATTCAGTCATAAAAAAAATGAAATAAATGTCTTTTGTAGCAACTTGGAGAAATTGGAGGCCATTATCCTAAGCGAAGTAACATAGGAAGGGAAATGCAAATACTGCATGTTCTCACTTGTAAGTGTGAGCTAAATTATGAGTCTGCAAAGATGTACCGAATGATAAGATGAATACTGGAGGCGCAGAAAGAGGAGAGAAGGAAAGGGGTGAGGGATGAAACATCACCTGTCGGGTATAACATTCACCGGTAAGTGTGACAGGAACACTTAAAACCCAGACTTCTTTACCACTATACAATGCATCCAAGCCGCAGAAAGCCATCTGTACCCCGAAAGCTATTTTAATAATTTAAAAAAACAAACAAAATGTAAAGAAAAAACAACAAACAAAAGAAAAGCAAAAGTTTTTCATTTTTATTAAGTGAAATTTATTTTCTTTTATAGAGTGTGTCCTTTGGTATCATAATCCGTAAATATTTTTCTGAGTTTATTCTGGAAGTTGCACAGTTTTAGATTTTATGTTTAGCTATATGACTCAATTTGAATTAAGTTTTATATAGGGTGCAAGATAGGAATAAACGTTTTTTGGTTTTGTTTTTTGTTTGTTTTTGCTCATGGTTATGCGAATCTACCACTTGAAAAGAATATTCTTTTTCTATCAAATTACCTTTGCAGCTCTATAAAAAATAATTTGACCATTGAAGTGTGAGTTTATTCCTAGGCTCTCAATATTTGAAAATGAATGAACTCCTACTTAAACATAAGATAGTTTATAAATACATAGCCCAGATTTCACCGAGTGGCAGAGAAAAACAGAAAAAAAGGTTCTTGTGGAAACTGAAATCTTCCGTGGTCTCTCAGAGTCACGAGGAACCTAATTATACTGGCAAAATTAGAAAGAGCCTGACCTGGGCATTAGAAAATTCTCAATAAGAATTCTGGTTCTCTCAGCCTGTAATCCCGCGCCTTTGGGAGGCTGAGGTGAGTGGATTGACTGGGCCTGTGGGTTTGAGACCCGCCTGGGCAACTTGGCAAGACCTCATCTCTGCAATAAATCAAAAACTAAAAAACTAGCCATGCATGGTAGCGCACACCTATAGTTCCAGCTACTTGGAAGGCTGAGGCAGAAGGATCGCCTGAGCCCAGCAGGCGAGGCTGCAGTGGCCGGGAGCGGCCACTGCACTCCAGTCTGGGCGACAGAGTGAGACTCCAACTCAAAAAAAAGAATACTGGTTCTACTACAAACTAACTTCCAGAACTTCTACAAACTACTTATAGTGGTTATTTCCATCACAATATTGAGGAGATGCGTGTACACTGATTAGCCTGATAACAGTGATATGGCAACTATGCAAAAATATACATCTCAGTAATTATTAAAATATGATGTCTAAGATCCATATTAGCTCTAAATTATGAATTCAACAAGGTGTAATGGAATCAAGAGACTTGACTCCAGCCCATAGTCTGGTGCCAACTAGCTGTGTACTGCTATGAAACACACTACAACTTCCTAAACCTCAATCTCCTTCCATGTAAGACGCAATAATGATGTCCCATCGGCCAACCACTAAAGAAACTGATGAAGATTAAATTGAATCTCTTTGTGAATGTCCTTTAAAGCACATATTGTGCTGTAAGAACATAAAGAGTCTTTATAATCAGTGGGCTGCATGAACATAGGACGGTTAAAGGGTATTTAAAATAACATCTGGGTAACAAGTTTGCTTACATATCGAAAAGTTTTAACTAAATCATTTCCAAGCGATTTATGAAGAGCTTTAGACAACAAACAGATTGTTCAATTTGGAAAAATGGAGATTGCAGATATCTGTGCCAGAACAGTTGCAAGGTCGCAGGTACCGGAGGGCGGGCCTCGCCTCAACAAGGTGGCTCCAACCCGGACCAGGCAGCAATTCTAGCAACCCTGTTCAGCCAATCGCCAGCAGACGCGACAGCTGTCCCAACCAGGGACGGCTCTCCCCAATCCCCCTCACAGCTTTCTCAGCGTGCCCTTCATAAACCCGTCCCCCATCTTACTGGGCGCCACTTCTCAGGCCCACAGCCATAAGGACCGGTGAGCCTGGCCCGGGCCTGCGCTCATAAATGTTTCCTGGCTCCTCTGTTGCCGTTTTGCCTGGTTCGGTTTACCTTACATTTGGTGCGAAACCCGGGAGGACGGTGCGGGGCCCAGCGGGCTCCCCCCTCCTCTGCCCATCCGGGACCTCGCTCGGGAGCAGGACCTGGCCCCAGGACCTCAGACAACGCGGGGAGTCCCTCGCTTTGGCTGACGTCTCCTCCCACCCTCCGGGGTGCCCAGTTCGAAGTCGCAGCTGCGTCTGGGCTCCCCGCTCCGGCCCGGCGCCTTCGGCTCCGGCCTAGCGGAGACGTCCCTAACCCCGGGTCGCCAACCCTCTAAAAGGAAGCAGATCTTCCTTTCCATCCCTATTCTGAGTGGGTCTGGGACGCTGGGCTCGCTTGTTTGGGGACCCAGGGACAGAGGTTGCGGCCATGGGAAGCCCGCCTTCGAAAACTGAGGCTCAGACCCCCTTGCGGTGTCTCATATCTGATCTGGCTACTCTGGGCTTGTCCGAGGATACCCCTAAACGGAAGCTCATCTTCCTTTCCTCCCAGGCCTGGCCCCAATATCCTCTGGGCAATCAGTCTCGCTGGCCCCCCCGAGGGAACGTTCGATTTTGGCCTCCTCACCAATCTCAGTAACTAGTGTCACCGGACTGGGAAATGGTCTGAGGTCCCCTCTGTCCAGGCCTTTTGGGCATTGCGCTCCGGCCCAGACCTCTGCGTCAGGTGTTCCTCGGCCCAGGTCCTCCTGACCAAATCCCCTAAGAGGGGCTCTCCGCCTCTCCCTGCGTGGGAATCTTCCTTTGCAGACCCTCCGGAGGACCTTGGCCTTCCCCCTCCGGCTCCTGCGCCGCCTTCTCCTCCCCTCCCGTCCGCCTCTTCTCAGAAGTCTGTTCTTCCTCAACCCCCTCCTGACCAACCTCCTGTGCCCACACCTCTTCCACTCGGGTCCCTCCGGTGTCTGCGCCTGCCTTACCTCGCGTCCCGCCTCCCCAATATCCGACTCTTCCCAGCCCCGCCATCTCTAATTCCTTTGTCCTCAACTCCAGTCGTTCGGGGTCCAGTCGGCTCTCCTCCCCCATCCACTTCTGCTCCTACGACCACGGAGACACCGCCTCCTTCCTCTGATCCTGTTAAAGTCGCATCTGACTCCTCGGGTTCCAGCTCTGCTCCAGCCACCCCCAGGCTGCACCCTCCCCTTCCATCATCACCGCCCTCTTGCCCTCTTTCCACCTCATTCCCGGCTCTCACACCGCCCACATCTCACAATCCTACACCGCCCTCTAAATGGACCAGCCCTCCGGTCACCAGGTCCCGGGCCCAGTTACTGGCCCCACCCCGGGAGGTGGCAGGTGCTGAGGGACTGGTTCGGGTGCATGTTCCTTTCTCCCTGGGGGACCTGTCCCAGAGTGAAAAGCGCCTGGGCTCCTACTCTGCCAACCCGACTGCCTACACCAAGGAGTTTCGATCCCTCACTCAGGCCTACGAGCTCACGTGGCACGACCTCCACATCATTTTAACCTCCACCCTCACTCCCGAGGGGCGTGATCGCGTCACCTCAGCAGCTCGGGGCTACGCTGATCAGGTACATGACTCCGACCATTCTTTGCCGGTGGGGGCCACAGTGGTGCCTGCCGAGGACCCACAATGGAACTGTGAGGATGGTGCCATAGGTAAGACTAGGAGGGATCAGATGGTCTGCTGCCTTATTGCAGGGATGGAAAAGGCAACTCAAAAAGTCGTTAACTATGACAAACTGAGGGAGATCACACAGGAGCCTAACGAAAACCCAGCCTTTCCTTAATCGTTTAACAGAGGCTCTTACCCTTCACACTCGTCTGGACCCTTCCTCACCGCCGGGGTCCACAGTCTTAGCTACCCACTTTATCACCCAGTCAGCTCCGGACATCCAGCGTAAGCTTAAAAAGGCGGAGGAGGGCCTCCAGACTCCACTCCGAGACCTGGTGAATATGGCCTTTAAAGTTTATAATGCCTGAGAGGAGGAAGCCGAGGCAGTACGAGCCCAGAGGCTAAAACAGAAGGTGGTCCTTCAAACCCAAGCCCTAGTCGCTGCCCTACGGCCGGCACAACAGGGGTCTCAGAGCCCCCGTCCCAGGAAACAGTCCGAGACCTGAACACCTCCAGGAGCCTGCTTCAGGTGTGGCCAGGAAGGCCACTGGGCAAAACAGTACCCCAACCCCAGGCCACCGACTCAAACTTGCCCGGTCTGCAGACAAAAGGGACATTGGAAGTTTGAGTGACCCCTGGAGGAGAACCATCCCCAGCGACAGAGTTTCGCAGGAGGCCGGCTCCCCCAACGGCCCCTCGCCAGAGCTCCTGGGCCTCCTGGATGACTGAAACCTCCTGGACTCGAACACCCCAACCACCCTTGCTGAGCCCAGGGCCACACTATGGGTAGCAGGTAAGTCCATCTCCCTTTTGGCGGATGCGGGGGCTACCTGTTCTGTTTTACTCTCCTTCCACGGGCCTTTACATCCTTCTCAGGTCTCGGTTGTGGGCATCTCAGGGGTACCCTCCAAGCCGCTAGAGACGGGTCCGGTGTCCCGCTTTTTTGAAGGCTGTCCCTTCATCCATTCATTCTTAGTTATCCCATCCTGCCCAGCCCCCTTGCTGGGACAAGACCTTCTGTACAAGCTCGAGGCATCTATTTGCCTCGCCTCACACCGAGTTCCCCCAGCTCCACTCCTGGCCCTCGCCTGTGCTGTCTTCCCCCCAGAACCTTCGTCCGATTTCCCCATTTCCCCTGAAAAAGTTAATCCGGTAGTCTGGGACACTTCCACTCCGGTGGTGGCCAATCACCACACCCCAGTCCTCATTCGCCTTAAGGATCCCTCTTGCTTCCTGTCCAGGCCTCAATGTCCGATCTCACACGCCCATCACAAGGGCCTCCAGCCCATTGTTAACCGGCTGCTCCTCCAGGGTCTTCTGGTTCCTACCAACTCCCCTTGTAATACTCCCATCCTCCTGGTAAAAAAGCCGTCTGGTGCTTATCGCCTGGTGCAGAATCTGCTGATAATCAACTCTGCCGTAGTTCCACTGCATCCAGCGGTCCCTAACCCATACATTCTCCTATCTCAGATACCCCCCACTACCACTCATTTCACAGTCCTGGACCTTAAGGATGCCTTCTTCACCATCCCCCTACATCCAGACTCCCAGCCACTCTTCGCCTTTACTTGGGAGGATCCAGACACCCACAGGACCCAACAATTAACCTGGACGGTCCTGCCTCAGGGATTCCGTGACAGTCCCCACCTTTTCGGCCAGGCATTGGCCGAGGACCTGTCCTCTTATGACTCTGGGTGTAGCACTCTCCTCCAGTATGTAGATGACCTCCTCCTGTGCAGCCCCTCCAGGGAGGTCTCTCTCTGGGATATGGCCTCCCTCCTTAACTTTCTAGCACAGCGGGGATACAGGGTCTCCCCTTCCAAAGCTCAACTCTCTACCCCACAAGTCACCTACCTAGGTGGCCCTGACTCCCACCTCCAAGACCCTCATGGTGGACTGCACCACCTCCATCAGATAACTCTTACCCCCAACCTCAAGTGCTGAAATCTTGTCGTTCCCTGGGCTGGTGGGCTTCTTTAGGCATTGGGTCTCCAATTTCGCTGTACTTGCTAAACCGCTATATGCTGTAGCTAAGGAAACTCCCACCAGCCCCCTCATTTCTCCCTCAGTTGTAGCCCGAGCCTTCAAGACCTTATGAGACACGCTCCTAGCTTCTCCCGCGCTTATGCTTCCTGACTCCCACAAGCCTTTCTTCCTGTTCACTGAGGAAAGAACTGGGACAGCAACTGGGGTTCTGGCCCAACCAGTGGGACCCTCTCACCGACCGGTTGCCTTCCTGTCAAAACAGTTGGACCCCACCGTCCAGGGATGGCAGCCTTGCCTCCGGGTGCTGGCAGCGGCGGCTTGTTTAACCAAGGAGGCTCTAAAGCTGACCCTTCAACAGCCGGTTACAGTCTACTCCCCCCATAGACTCCAGGACCTCCTGGGTCATAAGTCATTACCCTTATTAAGCCCTTCTAGGTCCAGAAATTCCACCTTTTATTTATAGAACACCCCCAAGTGTCTCTTTGCTCATTGCTGCTTCTAAATCCAGCTACTCTCCTTCCCTCCGCTAGCTCCTCAGTTTTGCCTGAACATTCCTGTGTGAAGCTGGTAGAAGCCCTTAGCCCCCCTCACACGGGACTCTCTGACCAACCTCTGTCTAACCCTGATCTCGGATTCTTCATAGATGGAAGCTCAACTAGGGGGGGCGGACGGAGGCCGCAGGGCAGCCTATGCAGTGGTCTCTCCTCCCACCGTGGTGGAAGCTGCCTCACTGCCACAGGGGACTTCTTCCCAAAAGGCAGAGCTGGTGGCACTCACCCAAGGGTTACAGCTGACAAAGGGCCACAGGGCCACTATATATACCGATTCTAAGTATCCTTTCCCTGTCTCGCATAGTCATGCAGCGATCTGGAAATAAAGGGGGTTCTTAACCACCCGAGGAACTATGGTGATCAACGTTAAGGCCATTCAACATTTACTCCAGGCCCTACAAGAACCCAAGGAGGTAGCCATCGTCCACTGTCAAGGCCATCAGACGGGCACAGACCCTGTCATCCAAGGAAACGCCCTGGCCGTACACACACAACTAGATTCCCTGACTGACATCCTCCAGAATCGATGGGGACTAGACCTGCTAACAGCCAAAGAAGGAGGAATATGTCTATTTCTTAGGGAAGAATGCTACTTCTATGCCAATAAATCAGGGATAGTCAAGGACAGAATTAAACAATTGCAAGAAAACCTCCAAAAATGGAGAGAAGACCTGACTGGAGGCCCATTCTCAGGGTGGTGGCAACCCCAGCTTCTAACGTGGCTTCTCCCCGTTCTCACTCCACTGATTGTTGTTTTTCTCCTCTTGTCGATGGCCCCATGTGTTTTTAGGTTTCCCCAACAGCGCCTGGCAGAGCTCTCTCGAATAATGGTCAACCAACTACTGTTACATTCATACTCGCCCCTTCTGTCCGAACCACCTCCGGCCCCATACCAACCTTAAGATGCCCCCCCACGCCACCCCTTCCCAGCAGGAAGTAGCTAGAACGAGCCAGCGCCCTATGACCAAAAGGCTGGAATGTAAGGTCGGAGGTACCGGAGGGCGGGGCGGGCCTCGCCTCAACAAGATGGCTCCAACCTGGACCAGGCCGGAACTAAGACTCTAGTCGCAAAGCCAGCCAGTACCTGTTACAGCGATTCTAGCAACCCTGTTTAGCCAATCACCAGCAGACGCAACAGCTGTCCCAACCGATGATCGCCCTCCCCAATCCCCCTCACAGCTTTCTCAGCGTGCCCTTTATAAACCCATCGCCCATCTTACTGGGCACGACTTCTACAGCCCACAGCTATAAGGATTGGTGAACCTCGCCCGGGATTGCGCTAATAAATTTTTCTTGGCTCCTTTGTTGCCGTGTCGCCTGGTTTGGTTTCGTTTACCTTACAACAATGAACTGCAATTGTGACCTGCAGAAAAGGGCAAGAGATGGGATGTAACAAAAACAAGGTATAAAGGCACTATCCAGAATCAAAGGTTTCAATGAACTCATAAATCGAAGTTCAAGGCAAACAATAGGTTGGAAAACAGGTGTCAGAACACAGGTAGTATAGGAGACCAAGGTAAACAGAAAAAAACAATATTAATATTTAACTTGTCTCAGGAACTGCTATGTTTCAGGCGCTGTTCTAAGCAAGCACTTGACGTGCTAACTGATTCAATCCTCATAACAATTTTGCAGGAAAATACTATTATTGCTCACTCCACTCGCATCGCAGAAGTGCAACCAAGTCAAAAAGAGTTGAAGTCACGCTCTGGACTTCTTCCATTTGCCCTCTCCAGTGGTATTCATTTTTCACCCAGGGCTGTGCACCATCCTGCTCCTGGAGGCCAAAGACTCCCACTTGCCTTCTTGCCCTTGGGCTGCCAGTTCGGTCCAAAGCCTAGAAAACCCCAGTTGGGGGCCTGAGGAAGGATAATTTCTTCTCCTACGTCCCTTCTGTAGGAGCGTGACACACTGACAGCATCTCGCAACCTAGGATAGCAGCTCCCTTCTCCAGACAATTCTCCTTGTCTTCAGGTAAATGCTGCCCTCTGTCCCTTCGGGTTTCAGGGTGGTCAAGGAATCTGGCTAGTACTAACCCCAGAGTACTACACAAACCCTTGTGGATTTCCTGTCCCCAGCCCATACTTTTTAAACAGCATCTTCTTTTCTTTCTCCTTCTCGCCCTGCTCCTCCTCCTCCTCCTCCTCCTTCTCCTCCTCCTCTTCGTCCTCCTCTGCTTTCTTCCCCTCTTCCCCACTCCTACTCCTTTTTTTTTCTTCTTTAATAGAGGCACGGTCTTGGTATGTTGCCAATGCTGGTCTTGAACTTCTGAGCTCAAACAATCCTCCAGTCACATCCTCCCAGAGTTTTGGGATTATAGGTGTAAGCCACAAGTATTCCAATTAGCACGTGTCTTCCTCCTTCTGCCCAGATCCCTATAGATAAAGGTAACTTGTCCAAGTGATCTTGATAGTAGAGTAGGGATTTGCACATAGGAGGGTGACATTAGAAGCTATGCTTCCTCTTAAGAGATAAAGCCTAAGGACAAGATGAAGCAGGGTTTTTTTAATACTTTAAACAGACAAGTATTCATTCTCACAATGCTGAAGGTATGGCTTTAAGTGCTAAGAATAGAAAATTCAGTAAAGTTCTGCCTGCAACAGGACTTAGTTAGTCAACATTTAATTTCAGTATGAGAAGCTTATAAGAGGTAGAAGTATGCGATGAAGAAGGGAAAACATTAGAGTGGATGAAAAAAGCATAGACAGCATATGATATTATACATAGTAATTCAGTTATTCCCTACTCTTTTTGGGTGACAACTTTTGAATGAAAAGTACTGCTTAGAAAAAGGTAATTATTTTCTTTTAATGTGATAAGATCTTACTTAGGATATAAAGTTAATAATACATGTTAAATTGTTTAAAGTTATAAAATAAAAATAAGCAAAAAGAAAATAAAATCTACCCAAATCATACTAAACACTATAAAGAGTATTTGAATATCTTTCACATACAAGTGATTATACAGAGTATAAAGTTTTCCACCCTGCCCTCTTCATTTTAAAGTACGTGGTGATTCCTTTCACAGCAGGTTATTCTAATGTCATTGCAGAAGCCACTGTACATGGCCTGCAAAATTACATGTGTGCATTTGTATATGTTCAGCATTTAACGTATGATTTAATTGGACAGGAGTCCAACTCTTCTGGAACATATCTTCAGAGTGAGATGAGATTTGCCAATATTCCAGGAAAACTTTGATGAATCAGTGTCTACCTGTGACCAATGTTTCCACCCATAATAAATTATGGGGCTACAAAAATATTAAACAACTTTCCATGACTGCCTTCTGGACTTACCAAGCAGGATCAATTCCTTAACATACAAAATATTGGTTCATGGTTACCTAATTCCTGAGAAACCCAGTCACTAGCTACAATATTAATACATACAGAAAACAGGAAAGGTTTACTGGTTCAATCATAAGTGTATATCTATTGCATTCTTCATTATTCATTCATTTATTCACTCACTCATCAGATATTTATGAAGTACTTTTCACTATTCAAGTTCTAGAATGACTTTTGTCTGATCTGACTTTGCTGAGTCTAAACTTAAGAGTTCATATGATGTGTTTTTCCAATGTTTGGGCTATAGACTTCTCTTCCTCCTCCTCCTCCTCCTCCTCCTCCTGGATTTTTGAGAAAATCCATACCATCTGACATTGAATACAACTTTCTCCTCCATGCTGTATCTCCCAGTCTCCATTTTTTTCTGTCTTCCTTAATACTAATTTGTCACAAAGTCATTATGCCAACAAGGTTAAAAACATGACAATTCTTCATCTCTTTCTTTGGTAGCAGCTCTAATTATTAAATAACTCGTTTGGCTTAAATAATTTTAAAATTTCTGCTTAAAAGGATAGTCATAATACAATGTTTCCTAGGCTTGAGCTAATTCCAATGCTAAGAAATATACAATACATTAAAACTGTGTTTTTGTTTCCCAACTATGGTAGGCAGAATAATGAACTTCCCCCAAAGATATCCACACCCTAATCCCTGGGAACCATGAGTATATTAAGCTACATGGCAAGGGGTGGGGGTGGGAGATTGTGGTGGTAGGTGGAACTAACGTTGCTAATCACCTGATTTTGAGATTGGGGTTATTCTGGATTATCTGGGTGTCCCCAGTATCACCACAGGAGTCCTTATAAGTAAAAGAGGGAGTCTGACAGTGCAAGTGATGCAGTATGAGAAAGAGTGAACAATTCCTGGCTTTGAAGATGGAAAGGAGCCATAAACTAAGGAATGTGGGCAGAAACTAGAAGCTGGAAAAGGCAAGAAAATCCACTTTTCCTTAGCGCCTTCTGGATAAGTAATGAAGGCTCTATTCCAGCTTCTAATAACCATAACATTAAACTCCCCATTATTCTATTAATATGATAGATGACTGTGACTGCAAGATGTTGACCTAACCTTACATTATTTGAATTATTGTAATCTTCCCTTTTTACAGAAGACTCAATTTGGGGATATTTTATTTGAGAATTTTGTAGCTGTGTCTATTTTTGCACTCTATTTAAACTTCTCTGCACATAGCCTCTGACTTGCAGAATTTGTGAGGGTCACTGTAGTGTAAAAGTGAATAGTTGGGATTGTGCTTACCTTGCATTCTATTCTTGCTACATATTTGTTGTATGATTCTGGGCTGGGACTCTAGCCTATCACTGTAACACAGGACTCTCCATTGAAAGAAAAGTAATAGTAATTGGAACTAACTTTAAGGATTGTGTAGATTAAACAAGGTAGTTCAAGCACTCAGCGTAGCTTCTGGAACTTAGAAAAGTTCAAAATCTACTACTACAAATATTAATATCAGTATGAGGAAGAAATACAAACTGATTTTTAACTGTTATACAGACTCATCCTAACAATTTGTTTCTCATTCCCTCTTTACCTAATTTCTATCTGAAACATCCTTTAAAATTTAGGATAGAAGCCTTTCACTTCATGCTACTGATACTTGACTCAGTCAGATATCTGATGTGGAAAGAAACTAAGAAGCAATTCTTTTTTTTTTTTTTGAGTCAGAGTCTCACTCTGTTACCCAGGTTGGCGTGCAGTAGCATACTCAACCTGCTGGGCTCAGGTCATTTTTCTGCCTCAGCCTTCCAAGTAGCTGGAACTACAGGCACACGCTACCATGCCCAGCTAAATTTTTTTTATCTATTGTAGAGATGAGCTCTTATCAAGTTTCCCGGGTGGTCTTGAACCCTGCTCAGGCAATCCTCTCACCTCGGCCTCCCAGGGTGCTGGGATTACAGGCTTGAGCCACCGTGCCTGGCCTAGCAATTCTTTTTTAACGAGATTTGTTGAAAACCTTTTTATTAACAGAACCACCTGTCTTCGGGAAAAAGAGTTGCTTTTTATCAGGTTTTCTGAATTCCTTACTTCTTACCTCAAGGGTAAGCTAATGACCTGGTGAGAGGCTCTCATAGAATACACCTTCACTGTTTGATAAAATAGATCTGAAGTTACAAAATTGACTCGTAGGTGACATATATTGACTCCAGAGATTTTGTCTGTCAACTTCATAATATCAGGATCCAGGCTTCCATATTTCATCCTTAGGATGGGGTACAATCCCATGATACAAGATGGCTGCTTGAGTTTCAGCCATCATGTCCATTTTTCCAGGAGCAAGATGGAGAAAGAAGAAGAACACATTGCGCCTTTTAGGAGGAATCCCTCCAAATGGCATGAAACATCTCACTTGCATTTCAATGTAAAAAGTCTTAGTTACGCCGGGCTCGGTGGCTCAGCCTGTAATCCCGCGCCTTTGGGAGGCTGAGGTGAGTGGATTGCCTGAGCCCGCGGGTTCGAGACCCGCCTGGGCAGGGAGACCTCATCTCTACAGTAAATCAAAAAATCAGCAGGGCATGGTAGCGCGCGCCTGTAATTCTGGCTACTTAGAAGGCTGAAGCGGAAGGATCGCCGGAGCCCAGCAGGTCGAGGCTGCGGTGGCCGGGAGCGGCCACTGCACTCCAGTCTGGACAACAGAGTGAGACTTCAACTCAAAAAAAAAAAAGTCTTAGTTACATGGTCGCAATTTACTTCAAAGGGAGGCTTGGAAATATAGTCTTTTTAGCCAGGTGGTAACATGACCTGCTGTAAACGAAGGTTATGTAAATAACAAAGAATGGAGAGTTTAAAGTTATGGTTATGAGAAGCTAGAAAACAACCTTCATTACTTATTGATATCTAGGCCTTCCAGACTCATCCAGCTACTCCAGCACATGACCCAGTGCTTAAAATAAGAAGGATGGGCATCACCTATTCACATTCTCTTTTTTTCTTTTCTTCCGTATCAAAAATAACATGCAAATTATTTGAAAAATAAGGATAAGAAATGATTCTGAGATGGTATGCAATGAAAATAATTTTTTTCTTTCCTGTTCAGACCCATTATCCCCAACTCCATATGATTCCAGGTTTTAAGTATTTTGTGCACATCGGCAATTTTTTTAATCTATGGAATTATGATACAAACACTGTTCTGACCTTTTTACTTTTGTTTCAATAACTTTAGTAGCACGTTTTCTTTAAAAGTTAGCTAGAATTCAACTATGGAACTAACTTGCTCTGGTTTATCTTTTTTCCTATGAACATCTTAATCATCACTCTAATTTCTTGATCATGGGTCTGTTCAAATTTTTTACTTTACTGGGAACAAATTTAGTAATCTCCCCTAGATTTATAAATGTATTATAGAGTGTCATGAAGTATACTCTTATAATAACTTGAATCTCTTCATTCTCAATATTGCATAATTTTTATCTGTTCTTTTGTCATTTATCAGATTAGGAAATTAAATAGAACAATGTATCTATTTTTTAATTATGTTTGAAGAACTCACTTCTTATGCTTCATACTGCTTACCTTGGTTTTGTTCAAACATATCTTGGAGATTATTCTATATTAGGACATGCAAATCTAGCTCATTATTTTTCATATATATTTCTTATTTTAGAGGTATGACATAACCTATTTAACTAGTCTCCCTGTTATTAGCTGTGGAACAAAATGGAGAGCTGTTTATCAAATGTATATTTTTTCCCTGAGCAGACAATTAAACCACATTTTCTAGCTTACCTTGTGACTGTGCACACCTATGTGAATGATATCTGAGTAGCAGAATGTAGGCAAAATTTACACGAGTCTCTTTCTGCAGGTGGTGAATAACAGGTGCAATTACTTTGTACCCTCTTCTTTGGAAATCTTAGCAATCCAGTATTAATTGCGGTCGGAGACACAAAATGGAATAAGGCCGCATTCCTAAATCATGATTCTGAAGTGTATTCTCTGACAATTGAAAACATCCAGCTTGACTTTACATGAACGAGAAATAAACTTCTATTGTAATAAACTATTATGATTTAAGGGTTGATTTAGTTGTTTATCTAATTAAGGTAAGATTCCTATAATTAATATACAAACGGAATGACAAAATACATCCTTTTATGCATGATTTTGCACTTATAAAAACTTAATTTATACAATCTCTCTAGTTTATCTTGCTTGATCAAAATATATTTTGTATTTAAGGCAATGCAAAATTGCCTTCCTAAGAACTTGAATCCATTTACATTTTTACAAACAGAATATGCAACAATTCTAACCAATGTAGTACACTGTTAAAGTATTTGACCTTTGCCCATCTGATTATAAAAAGTGAGAGTTAATAGTTAGTAGGTGAGGCTGAGTATCTTTTCATACTCATGACATTCATAAGTCACTTGCATTTCTTTTGATATGTGAACTCCTCATTTGTGTTAGTCTCCTGTTTTGCACTTGAGTTTTTAATCATTCACTCTGTCTTGTAAGGAATTTTATACATAAAAGCTTTAAAAAAATTATACATTTAATAAAAAGAATCCTTTCCCTTCATGTACTGCAAATAGTTGTCTCTAATTGGTTGTTCTTCTCTTGACTTGAATTATGACTTTCCCGCAAGGATATCCATTTATATTATTCTCTAGTCACATCTATAATTTTTTCTCAGGGACGTTGGGTCCCTTTTTCCTATAAAGGCCTTGCACTATGTTCTAATGTTTCTTTTGTGATTGTTATATTTAGATTTTAAAACTTGGTATATTAAAACTGGATAAAGAAATGTGGTACATTGACACAATGTAATATTATGCAGCCATAAAGAAAAACAAAGCTATGAACTTCACAGCAACTTGGGTGGAATTAGAGTCTATGATACTCAGCTATTTGTCCCAGAAACAAAGATCTGAGTATAAATGTACTCACTCATAAGCAGAACCTGAACATTATTATAATGCTATAAGAAAGGGATTGGTAGTAGTGGGACACTGCCAAGGTGGGGGGACACATAACATCAATAAGGGTACTCACACTTTATCTGTATTATGACCACTTATGTACCTAACCCTGAATTGTACTTCACATCTCTAAAATAAAAATTAAAGTAAACTAAAAAAAAAATTTAATAACCTTAAGGTAAATATGAGCTAGAAGATAGAGCTTGATATTTTTTTTTCACCCAAATGGATCACTATTCTTTTCTCTACTGATTTGAAGTGCTTTTTTATCATATATTATGTTTCCACACACAGGTAATCTATTTATAGACTCTATTTCATGTGCTTGATCAACTATCTCTTTTTCCATGAACCAGAGCAAAACATTTAAATGTGTTATGGTGTTGTAACGTACGCAAATATCTGTTAGGCTTAGGTTATCTCTATGCTCATTGTGCTGCATCTTGCTATCCATTCTCATTTTTCTACTTAGTTCCAAGAAAAGAAAAATTAACTGATATTTTATTGGACTTATATTAAACTTATAGATTATTAAATGTGCATATTAATAGAGATTTGCAAGCTTTATATAACTAAGTCTTCTTTATTCATTTATTTTTTGAGTTGTAGTCTCACTCCCTCCCACAGGCTGGAGTACAGGGGCACACTCACGGCCTCCCCAACATCGACCTGTTGGGCTCAAGCAATCCTTCCGCCTCAGCCTTCCAAGTAGCTGGGACTACAGGCACACACTACCACCTACACTAAATTTTTGATTCAATGTAGAGATGAGCTCTCGCCAAGTTCCCCATGTAGTTCTTGAACCTGTGGGCTCAGACAATTCCCACACCTTGGCCTCCCAGAGTGCTGAGATTACGGCTTTGAGCCACTGCACTTGGCCAACTAAGTCTTCTTTAAAGAAAATCTTTCATATAAGTTTTTAATAATATACTAGTTTCCTTACTAAATTGTTTCCATTTTTTAAAATCGATTTTAATTTTTGTGTAAGTGTATCATCATTTCACATACAAATAATGACAGTTTTATCTTTTATTCTCTATAAAATTATTTCTTCTTCTTAACAAGTGTTGTTTACTACTACTTTCTAAGACAAAGCTACATAATGATGAACTAGTGCCAGCTTTGCTTTTTTGCTAACTTTAACAGGTGATGTTCTATTTCAATTTGGTTCAAACCATACTATAGCTGGAAAATATTATTCAGAGTTAGTTAACTAGAAGTGCCCATTTCTTAAGCTTGGGATTAATATTTTCTTTCTCTTTCTTTTTTTATCTTTATCTTACCTTTTGTTTCTTTTGATAGGTTAATTTGGGCGGAAAATACAGAAATAAGCATGTACTCTTCACATTTCCTGAAGTATAAGTCCTTTTGGAAATCTGTTTGAAGTATTTTATTATTCCTGTCATCTTTTACTAGAAATCATTAGATGGATAGCTCACAGATTGTTTTGGGATCCCCAACAGGAAACACATTTGTGTTTAAAGCTGAACTCACCTACGTAATTATATTTATGTCAGGCTGCAAGTAGAGGGTTTTTTAATTATTATTATTGATGACTTCTATAGAGGATTTCCTGAGAAATCCACATGTGTTCTAAATCAATTGCACTGTCTCCAGTTAGTCCCAAAATACCATGACTGACCCCAAATCAGGGAGCTGAGGTAGAGGCTAGTTTTGCGGCCAATTAATCTTTTTCAGAGGAAGCAAAGCAACTTAAACGGGACAAGAGTGAGAGGTGGTGCTATGGCGGCAGGAGCCATGGGCAAACCTTTTCTCCCAATGAAGGAAACAAAAAGCACACAGATCCCGTGGACTTCCTTCCTCTCTGTGGGCAGAAAACTGGAAGCATTTGGTTTCTCTTACTAGAGATGTCAAGGTATCTGGCTCATGATACTTGCCTGCGAAGAAGAGCACAGGGCCTGGGTGGAACATGTGGCTGTCTGAATCTTCAGTGTTGCTATGATGGAAAGCTATTCTAGGGTCTGAAAGCCAGCAAAGTTCAAGGGCCCAACAAGTCAAGGTCCTGTGCTAGAGGAATTATGGAGAGTTTTAAAGAGAACAAGACGTGGTTTTTTTTTCATTGACTTTCTAAGTCAGTCTGGTGAGTAAACAAAGATAGTTAACTGAATCCAAAGAGTTTCTGTTCAGCATTTCCTAAGAGGTCCTGGGTTGGTCACAAGGGAATAAACTTGAATGAAACACTAGCATATGAGCACGGACTAGACGCAGACTAAGACAGGTCTTTATAGAATTTAGAAAGGAAAATGGAAAAGGATTGAAGATTTTTCACAACAGTGGAGGGACTTGGATTGAGGTAATGAAGGAATAGTGTGAAACACAAGTTCAGACAACCCAGTTTGCATGGGGTAATTAAATGTTTTGCAAGAAGAGGTGGTACAAAAGAGGTCTTGGTGGATATAAGAGTTAGGTAGGCAAAGAAAGGTCGAAAGGATTTTCTGCATAGAGGGAACTTTACAAACATGAACAAAGCGATAAGAGTGAACAGTTATTAATTTTAATATATATTTCATTTAATCCACACGATGGTCCAGTTGCAGAGTGACTTGAGGTCAACTCCAAGGAGTTCATCGTGCTACTTGGTGAAGTGTGAGGTGAAGAGATACAGGACATGAGGCATAGAGGGAGGTAGGAGTTCGATTATGGAAGCTTAGCCAGATTCGGGAGCTCACACTCATGACAGTACAACAAACAATACTGATGAGTATTCATTGAGGATCAGGGGAGTGTTTAAGAATGCAGATGTTTATTGATGAATTTTCTTGTTTGCAAACTGGAAAAGATAATCACCTTTTCCATCTACTTCCCAAGATTATTGTGAGAATACAACATGAGCCTATAAACAAATTTCAAGGTCTTATACAAAGATTAATTATTATGATTTGTAGAGGATAGAAGACTAGAGGAATTAATTCCTACTGTTTTCCTGGGTGGTATAATCACAAGTTGTTTGCAGGGAGAACCAAAATTTGTTCAAAACTAGAAAAGTTACTCTTGTCCCAAAAAGTTTGGTTGTAACCAGACTTCCTCCTTAAAGAGATAAAAAATGATGGCTGTATTCAGATTTCAGGGTCTTTCTGAAGATAGTGCAAAGAGCTTACAGAGTTCAATATGAGTTTTTATTTTCAACAGAACTGAAAAAAAGAAAGAAATGCAGGATATGCAAGCAACAAACCCTTTTGTACATGTACGTTAAAATCAACACATACGGGGAGGGTCTCCCAGCAAACATCTATAAGGTTTCCAGACATAACCCTGTTAATCAGTGAACAAAATGGGTTCTGTTACTCGTATTGGTTTTGCAGTGTGTATCTCACAAAGTTCTTCTCCAGACAGTATGCCCCTGGGCAATGGTCAAACTAACTTTTACTGATGTGTGAGGTGTTTTACATAAATTATCTACAATGTATGCAACAGTCCTGTCAAGAAAGCCACATCAACCAGATCACATCACTAGAAAGGAACGGAACTGAGATTCAAAGCCATGTCTGTGTAACTGCAAAATCTATTTTCTTTCTATCAAATCAAAATATGAGTCAAAATAGTCAAGAATTTTATTCATACTCTGCTACTTTCTAGCTAAAACTTTGAATAAGCCTGTCCAGTTTCCTAGGTCTCAATTTTTTTAATGTGTAAAGGAGAGGATTGGACATAATTATTATCTTGAATATTGATTCTGCCAACAGTCTCTGAGTCCTTGGTTCAAATCAGGTACGTCAGTATCGAAGGGATGCATGTCTGTTTCCTAGCCTCATCCACTTCCGCCACAGTCAGCCAATCAGTTAAATCCAGCCTAGCAGCCAGCAAGGTGACAAATGTCACACTGTGGTTTCCCCAAAACCCAGTATGTAATCCTCAGCTAAGATTATCCATATGTCCTCACCCACAAGGGATATGAGAAAAACAAACACAATCTATGGACAATTTCAGCACAGAAAATCTGTACCTGATTGGAAAATGTACAGAGTTTTTAGATTATTTTCAAATGAGTCTGAATGGCTGACAGCCAGAAAAATAAAATCTTAAGCAGACATAAGATGGAGAAACTCTGGAAAACTGGAAAAGTCTGGGGTAAAAATATTTTCAAATAAGAATTGGGAACAGCTCAGAAGGAAATGATGAGACACACATATAAACTCTTCTGCACAAATAAGCATCTTATAGAAAACAGAAAAAAGACTGGTTATTTGCTCTATGCTCCTTCTTCTGAAAAGTTCAAAAGGCTAGACAGTCACAATGGACTTTAACGGCAACTTCAGTGAATTCTAATAACTAAGGATGTACTGACCTGGAATTCACTCCTCTCAGGGGCATTGCTATCCAGAGGAAATGCTTTCAGCATGAACATTCTGGATGCACGAAAATGCAGTACTATCCAGGATCACTGTGCTCAGGAAGGGAGGCCCTTATAGTATGGCTTGTGGTTCCAAGACTTCTCAGAAAGGTCACTTGTTTCCTTCTCATCTTCTAGTCTTTTTCTTCCCAGAATCAAATGATACAAAGAACTCTTCTATCTAATTACCCAAGTAGCAACCAAGAGGGAGAGATTACTCATTTCAATAAATACCAAAAGAGAAGTAAGTCTTGATGTTGTGTTATCTCACCTTTCATAAAGCGTAGCTCTTTTGACACACTATCATTGAGGATAACCATGAGAGGACAATTTGACATCTAAAGTTTTAAAAATATGACTATTCCTAGAGGAAGGGCAATACTGACTGGGCGTCTATGACATGTCTGGCATACTCTAAGATGTTTTCTTAAATAATCGTACAACTTTATGAGGTAGGTACTTCTCCTTGTTTAGGTGATTTTGGAATTTAGCAAAGACAATCACGTTTTAATAATACCAAGTTCAAAGCAGGGATAATACTATCAGTGAAAATCCAAGACAACTTTGAAGTTGAGATTGCAGAGGCCTTTGTGATCATGGCATGATGCTTCTTCACACTGCCAGCTCACACCAGTACCACCTGGGGAGCTGCTACAAACACCTATCTGTAAACTCTTTCTAAGAAATTATCATTGGATTTGCCTGGGGGTGGTTTCTCAGGGTTTCCCAGATGATGTTAGTTGCCAGTTGGCTGGAGAAGCACTGACCTAGCACCACCCTCCCACAGAGGATACAACACAGAGCATGTGTAGAAACATGCAGGCTAGTGGTTTCAAATTCTTCTCCCAAAGCTGCCCTCACATTTTTTTTTATTTTTTAGTTACACTGATGTGGTCACCAGTAATTGATACAGACAAATGTTCACTATGCTTCTTATCATTTCATAGTTTACTAACGCATGTTCAATTTCATTAATTTCCTTGATCTTCAAGAAAAACTGTGCAAGATAAATGGGAGTGAACTTGAACTCATCAATGAGCTACCTGGAGCTCAAGGAAGCAGACAAAACACAGCAAGGAATGAAGCAAAAAATGAGCAGAGAAGGGAAGCCAAAGCAAGTCTTCTAACTCCACATTCTTTTTTTGCTTGCTTATGCATGTAAAAGGAAACAGCACGGTTTAGTCTAAGTCATACACAATATCCCCCTCTTACAAGCTTTCATCTACAACAAAATGGTGTGAACTGCAGCAGGAGAGATCCCAAGTCCCAAATGTAAGGGTGGTGCCATGGCTGTGAAAGAATTACTATTGTACTCAGTGACCTACCACAGAGACAAAGAACTGAACACCACAGGTTCTCACTCATAAGTGTCCTGAACATTTATCACAAAACTACAAGGGAGGCATCAGCAGTCACGGGACACTGCAGGGAAGGGAGGGAGCTGGGAGGGCACATGGTACCACAAAGGGTACCTGATCCTAAACCAGGGGAAGTGAGGACCAGTTGGAGGACCAAACTTCACCAACACATACATTACTCATGCACCTAATCCTGACTTGTACCCTACATCTCAATAATAAAACACAAATAATAAATAAATAAATACATAAATAAATGCATAATAAAAGAATGACCCTATAGTTGGAATGTCATTTTCTTTTCTTTTCCATTTTCATTTTAGATTCAGGGAATACACATGCATGTTTGTTACATGGACATACTGACATACTGTGTAGTGGTGGGGATTGGGTCTCAGGTAGCCCATTACCTAGAAAGTGAACACTGCACCCTGTAGGCATATTCTGAACACTAGCCCCCCTTCCCACCTTCTTCCTTATTGATGTCCCCACTGTCTATCATTTCTATCATTGTGCTGGCCACTCTGCTCCCTCATATAAGTGAGAGCATGTGGTGTTTGGTTTTCTGTCTCTGAGTCGGTTCAGAAAGTGATTTCCTGTATTTGAACTTACTATTAATGATCCTACAACCTAGAATCTGTCTCATCAAACTCAGAGAGACAGACGCCCCTCCCTCATGCTGGAACAATCACAGACATGTCAGATCTGACTGGGAGACTTGATGACAGTGGCAGCAAGCAGGGTGAGTCCAGATCTGATCCACCCTCCTCCCACAGTAATCCATAGGGCATCTGACCCACACCGAGAGCAATCCTATGAGCCTGTGCTAAGAGCAGAGGGGAGATACTGGAGACCAGAGCTAAAAGGAAGTTGAAGTTACAAGAACAGCCTCAGAGTGAGTTTTTTATTTATTTGTTTGTTTGCTTTGCTTGTTTTTTGTTTGGTTTTGGTGTTAGTTTTTTTTTCTTTTCTTTTCCTCTTCTCTCTTTCTGTTTTTGATTACGTTCGTGTACTTACTTTGTTTCTGTTATTTTATTGCTGTTTGTTTTAGAATTCCTGTCTGTGGATGGACATTTTTGAGGGAGAGTACATTAACAGGGTTTTTTTGTCTGTTTGTGTGTTTGTATGATTGTCTGTATGTTTTGCTATTTTTATCTTTTCTGCCTTTGTTTGTGTCTCTTTTCATTTGTTAGTTGGTATGCCTGTCTGTTTTCTCTCTGTTTCCACCTTCCTCTCATCTCCTTCCTTTCTTTTTCCATTATTTTCCTTTTTCTTTCCTCATTTTGCTTTCAGGGGACAAATCTATACCCCCACTGCATTGACAGATTGTAAGACAGTGGGAAGTGGTTCCAGGGGGCCCACATACCTATCAGTGGATACTGGGATCTGAAGATAGTTTCTGAATCACATCTCCCCCCTCAATTAATTCTCAAAACTGAAAAAAGTACAGTCCCCCACCCACAGTCCAGCTTCAGAATTGAACAAAGTCAGAGGATCCACACAGGGAAGAATAGGAGATTGAACAAACAGAAGTAAAAGCTATCCTCTCACATCCCTGAACAACAGAATTAAAGAAGAGATAAAAGGGAAGGGGAGGAAAATCGATACAAATGAAGAAAATCCAAGACAAGAATATGGGTCTCATACAGACCCCTGGGAGGTCAGCCACTGAGAATACAGACTTCAGAACACAAACAATGAAAAGCCGCAAGAATGACTGGTCTCAAACCACAAACCCAGATATCAAGACATTAATAGAGAGAATAAATACAATTGAGGAGAGACAGGAGGAAAGAATGAAGGAGGTGATAATTGAGATGACAGCAATACAGAATACAGTGAATGAAATAAATAACAAACTGATAAGCATGGAAAGCAGAATTAACCAAGCAGAAGAAAGAATCTCAGAGTTTTAGGACCAAAATATGGAACTAACTCAAACTGTTAAAAACACAGAAAAGAAGATTTAAAAGACAGAATAAAACCTCCAAGAGATGAATGAATATTTCAAGAGGCTGAACCTAACATTAATTTGAATTCCTGAGGCAGATGGAGAGACAGAGATCATCACTCTGGAACATTTCTTGAAGTTACCCAAGAAAACTTCCCTCATCTCATCAGTGACATGGCCATTCAAACACAAGCGATTCAGAGAACCCCTGCAAGACAACAAATGAGAAGACCAACTCCCAGACACCTAGTAATTTACCTATACATGATAGGTATAAAAGAAAATGTCCTAAAGGCAGCAAGAGAAAAATGTCAGACTACCTACCAGGGAAGACCAATTAGAATAGCAGCAGACTTATCTACAGAAACATTTCAGGCTAGGGGAACTTGGAGTCCAATCTTCAAAGTTCATAAAGATAAAGAATTTCAACCAAGAATTACCTACCTAGCTAAGCTAAACTTCATCAGTGATGGAGAATTAAAATCCTTCCCAGACATTCAATCCCTAAGAGTTTACGCTGCCTTCAGACCAGCTCTATACGAAACACTTAAGAAGGTATTAAACACAGAAGAAAAGAAAAAAGGACATCAATGACCTTCCCAAGAACGCAGGAAAAATATAAAAAACACACATGAATCAATCCAAAAATCAAAAGAAAGACAACAAACAAACAGCAGCAGAAACAATAAACTCTGTAAGAACCTCATAACAGGGATAAACTGTCTCAATCATTAGCCTGAGTGTGAATGGACTAAATGCACCACTGAAAAGACATAGAATGGCAAAATGGATAAAAAAAATCACGAAGCAACTATATATTGTCTCCAAGAGACTCATCTCACCAGAAAGGACACTCACAGACTCAAAGTAAGAGGATAAGAAACAAAATTTCAGGTGAATGGAACACAAAAGAAAGCAGAAGTCATGATCTTAATATCAGACAAAATACCCTTTAAGCAATCAAATATTTAAAAAGATATGGAAGGTCACTAGCTAACGATAAAAGGTGCAAGCCATCAACAAGAAATATCCATCCTAAACATATATGAAGCCAACATAGGAGCACCAACTTTCATAAAGCAGCTTCTAGGTAAACTGAATAAAGATATTGACTCTAAAACTAACATAGCTGGGGACTTAAATACCCCACTCACAACCCTAGACAGATCATCAGGACAGAAAATCAACAAGGAGATTTAGAACCTCAACATGACACTTGACCAAATAGACTCAATTGATAACTATAGAACACTCCACTCAACATCTATGGAATATACATTCTACTCATCACCACATGGAAAGTACTCTAAAATCGACCACATCCTCAGCCATAAATCAAGCATAAACAAATTCCATAAGATTAAAATACTGCCATGCACCTTCTCAGACCACAGTAGAATAAAAATAAATATCAACACCAACAAAGTTCCCCCACTAAGCACCATGATGCTAAATAACTCCTGGTTCAGCATGAAAATCAAAACAGAAATTTAAAAATACCTGGAAACAAATGAAAATGAAGAAACATCTTAAAAAAATCTCTGGGATGCCATGAAAAGAGTATTAAGAAGGGAATCCATACATCTATGAACACACATGAAGAAAATGGAAAGATTAAAAGTTAACAGCCTAACAAATCACCTAAGGAAGCTGGAAAAGCAAGACCACCAAAACCCTAACTTCAGCAGAAAAATCCAGATCGCCAAAATAAAAGCCCAAATTCAGGACATAGAAGACAAAAACATAATACAAAAAAATCAGTGAAAAAAAACTGGTTCTTAGAAAGGATAAACAAGATTGATTGTCCCCTAGCTAGACTGACCAAGAAAAAGAGAGAAAAAGCCCACATAAACACAATCAGAAATGCAAAAGATCAAGTCACAACTGACCCCAAAGAAATACAAAAGATTATCAGAGACTACTATGTACACTTGTATGGAAACAAACATGAAAACAGAGAACTATCTGACATCACACAACCTCCCCAGATTGAAACAAGAAGAAATTGAGACCCTAAATAGGCCAATAACAATCCAGGAAATTAACTACATCATAAGAAAACTCTTACCATAAAAAGCCCTGGATCAAATGGCTTTCCAGCAGAAGTCTACAAAGCATACAAGAAGGAACTGATGCCAATCCTATTGAAAGTATTCCAGGCAATTGAGAAAGATGGAACTCTCCCCAAATCATTTTATGGTGCTAACAACACATTGATACCCAAACCGGGTAATGACCCAATAAAGAAAGAGAATTACAGGCCAATATCCTTGATGAACATAGATGCTAAAATTCTCAACAAATTCCTAGTAAACCGGATCCAACAATACATCTCAAAAATCATCCACCCTGACCAAGTAAGCTTAATCCCCATAATGCAAGGCTGATTCAACATTCGCAAGACCATAGACGTAATTAAATTCATCAACAGATGCAAAAACAAAATCCATATGATTGTATCATTAGATGCAGAAAAAGTTTTTGACAAAATCCAGCAACGCTTCTTGACAAGGAACTTTGCACATCTAGGCATAGATGGAATATACCTCAAATAATAAGAGCCATCTATGAGAAACCCACAGCCAGCATACTGCTAAACAGACAGAAACTGGAACCATTTTCCCTGAGAACCAGAACAAGACAAGGATGCCCACTCTCACACCTCCTTTTTAGCATAGTTTTGTAAATCCTAGCTAGAGAAAGAGATCAGAGGTATCCAAATAGGAAAAGAGGAAGTCAAGTTATCCCTCTTTGCAGATGACATGATTCTATACCTCAAAAAACCAAGGGAATATGTCAAAAACCTCTTCACACTGATAAAGGATTTTGGCCAAGTCTCAGTGTATAAAATATACATGCAAAAGATAGTCAGATTTCTATACACCAACAATAAACAAACAAATCCAAATAGAAAGCACAATTCCATTCACAATAGCCACCAAAAAGAAAAAAAGAAATATTTTGGCATCTTCCTAATCAGAGATGTGAAAGACCTTTAAAAAGAAAACTACAAAACATTGCTCAAAGAAATCAAAGGTGACAGAAACAAATGAAAAAATATTCCATGCTCTTTGACTAGAAGAATCAACATTGTTAAGATATTCATCTTACCCAAGGCAATCAACAGATATAACACATTACCCATTAAATTACCAGCAACATTCTTCTCAGACCTGAAAACAACAATACAGGAATTCATATGGAAACAAAAACAACCATGAACAGCCAAAACAATCCTCAGTCAAAAAAAGCGGGAGGTATCATACTCCCAGACTTTCAGCTTTATTATAAAGCTACATTAATCAAAACAGCCTTGTATTGGTACAAGAACAGGCATATAGACCGATGGAACAGGATAACAATTCCAAAAGCAAAACCTCAATTTCTCAACCAACTCATCTTCGACAAAGCCTCCAACAGCAACCACTGGGGAAGGAGAACCTACTCAGCAAATGGTGCTGGGAAAACTGGCTGACCACATGCAGAAGGTTAAAACAAGACCCTTACCTATCCCCATACACAAAAATCAACTCTAAATGGATCGAAGACATAAAGGTGAAACTTCAAATTATAAGAATCTTAGAAAATGCAGGAGACGCCCTTATGGAAACTGGAACTAGCAACCAATTCCTGATCAAAATCCCAAGTGCCCATACCACAAAAGATAAGATAGACAAGTGGGACCTCATCAGACTGACAAGGTTCTGCAAAGCCAAAGAAACCATCAAGAGAGTAGGGAGACAGCCCACAGACTGGGAAAAAATATTCACCAACTGTCTGTCTGACAAAGTCCTAACATCAAGGATCTACAAGGAACTCATGCCCAAAAGGAAAAAAACAAAACCCATTACAAAGTGGGCAAAAGATAATGTGAATAGACACTTCTCAAAAGAAGACATAGGAACAACCAACAGATACATGAAAAATGCTCAGCCTCACTAGTCACCAAAGAAATGCAAATTAGAACCACACTGAGATACAACCTAACTCCAGTCAGGATGGTCATCATCAATAACTCAAAAAACAACAGATGCTGAAGAGGTTGTGGCGAAAAGGAAACACTTCTACACTGTTGATGGGAGTGTAAACTAGTACAGTCTCTGTGAAAAACAGTTTGGCGATTCCTAAAAGATCTAAAAATTGGCCTCCTCATACAATTCCACAATTCCTCAGGAACTCAAATCACTCTATGAAAAAGATACCTCACATGTATATTTGTTGCAGTGTTGTTCACAATAGCAAAAACATGGAACCAACCGCACCGACCATCGAAAGAGGACTGGATAAAAACAAATGTGGTACATATACATGATGGAATATTACCCAGCCATAAAGAAGGACAGAATTATGAACTTCACAGCAACTTGGATGGACTTGGAGTCTATAACACTGAGTGATCTATCGTAGAAACAATGAACTGAGTATCACGTGTTCTCACTCATAAGCAGATCTTGAACAGTTATCGTAATACTACAAGAAAAGGATTGGCCGTAGTGGGAAATTGCGGAGGGGAGTGGAGGGCAGGGGGGCAGGAGGGAGGCAGGATTGGCAGTAGTGGGAATCTGCTGGGGGGGGCACACCCTTGTTCATTATGCAAGGGTACCCGCAAAATGAACATTTGTATACCTAACCCGAATTATACCCCACATCTCTAAAATAAATTTTTTTAAAAAAACATATTCTAGAGACAATCACACATTCTGCATAAATGATAATTTTGTTCGCTCCTTTTCAATTCATAGCCGCACTTCATGTTCACACTTTTAAGACATAGTTCTCTAAAAGCAAATTAACTTAAGTGCTATTGTAGGAGTTATTGCTGTCAGTTAAAGAAAATCAAATTTGTTGAGGCACAGGAACAAAGTAAGGATGTCAGGGAAATTCAGGTCATAGATTTAAAGAACTGTGATATCTTCTAACTTATTCAGTTTCACCCCTTGATTGTGCCAAAGAATACACCAAGGCTCAGATACCTGGGGCTACTTGCACAAGGTCACGCAACAGAGGAAGAATTCACAATACACAAAAACCTTCTCTTTTTTTTGACATACAGTAGTGAAAATGATACTTTAAACCTGAATATGAAATCATGTTATGTAAAAATCTTCATCGACTAACTGTTGTTTTAAGGCAAATCTTAAATCCGTGGGCTGGACAGTCTGGGTGGTCTGGATGCTGTGTGTCTCTCTGGCCTTACTCACTTCATGTCTCTCCTACAGATTTGCACTCTTTTCTGGACACACAGGCTGCTCTTACATCTATGAATCCGCCAAGCTGGTCTCAGAGCTTTCACATGCACTTTTCATCCTTGCAGAAGAAAACTTCCTTTATGAACTTCTACCCTTTCCCTTCCAGCCCCTGCCGTCTGTTTAACCAACTCTCATTGCCCAAGAGAAGATTGGCCTCACCCTCCATCCCAGATTAGATTAAAGCCCGTACTTTTCCCTCTTGTGGGAAATCTAAAGATCATTCATATCAGGCATAACAGTAGCAATTAATTAACGCTCTGTGCAATTTATTTGCTCAAAACTGTCTTTTACACCGGACTGTAAACTGCATGAGACCCCAAACCAGACCCATCTTATCATTCTAATATCTCACATCCTGCACAGAACCTGGATCATAACATGCATTTAATTTTAAAAGTTGTTAAATGAATGAATCATTCATTTTGTATGCTTGTTCTATAACTCCATAACCTTTAATTCTTCAGACTTTCAAAACCCCCCATTCCCTTCCATTTCTGTTCTTGTAGTTTCCCCTAAGCCCATTCTTTCTTATTTCCAACCGCGTAAGGCAGAGTGGTTATTTTAGAAAACCACTTAATGCTTAAACAGCATCAAATAATAATTTTAAATACTTAAAAGCTCCAAAAAGATTGTGTAAAAATAGTGTGGGTGCAATCTATTATGATTCGGAATGTATCTTAAGTGGTCTTTTTTTTGGTGACCTTTATTTATGCTGCAATGAGAATAATAAACTTAATAGCTAGCGAGTATGAAATGTGTCCTTTAGGGAAGGCATTTATTCTCAACTCTCACTTTCTTCCCAGACCTTAAAGGATCTCATCTTTCTTGGGTACAGAATAAATTGAAGAACCAGACAACCAAATTCCTTCTGTAATTTCTAAAAGTTTTGCAGGCCAAGGGCCATCTTCCGAAACAGACCTAAAGCTTGAAGGTTTCCCATATGAGAATACTCAACAATCCTACAATTAGCCCAATTACATACTGCTCTTGCTTCTTATTTATGCATGTGAAAACAAGCAACAAAATACAACAAATTAATTTTTCAAGAAGGCAATAGAGTACAGTAATTATTTCACTAAGAGCCTGCCAAATTGTTTACAGGAAGTATTGAAAATGGCTGCATTCTCAGCATCTCTCACACAGTACAAATTGCATGGTATGAAGGAAAACAAAATCCCATTCCAAACATCAGGTTTCTATCCTCCTGCAATCTGTGTAAAAACGTACCCATGATGAGTTCCTGAGGGTGCAGTCCCCCTTCCTTCATACTGGTAACTTGTTAAGCTGCACAATAGTTATTGGCTGGCACCAGGTTTTTAAACTGAAAAGTTACACACAACGCTTTTTTTTTGTGAACATATTATGCAGCCAAATGATCATATGGCATATGTTAACAAGTATTAACAAATAATGCTATACTGGTCATGTTCCACATGGATTATTAACAAATAATGCTGAGCTGGTCATGTTCCACATGGAGAGAGCTCTAGCTTTACTTCTAAGTGCATAATATAGAAGAGGCAAAGGTGATCTGGAATATAGTCTATCCTTCAGACCCAGATGGGAAGGAAACAATAATTGTCATAAGGCCAAGAGTTAAAGGAACTAGAGGTAACTAAGGCAGAGCTGACAGGTGGACATCCTAAAGCTGTCTGCATACACCTGAAAAAGTGGTTAAGAGAAGAGAGTTTAGCCTCTTTATTTTTAATGCCTGATTGTGGAAGAGCTCAATGCATAAAGGCTGTGGAAACACAGACTAATTTTTTTTGAAGCAAAGTATTCTTAAAAGCAACTTATAAAGATTTAGCAGGTAGCCCGAACGGACAGGGATAGAACCCCCAACCCCCAGCAAGAGTGGAGTTTGCAGTGACTTTCTTAGAGAAGATGTAAGTGTCTGAACAAAGACGGCCTGTATCCGTGATGTTCAAACCATTCACTGGCAAGCAAGAAACTCCTGTGAGCAGGCAAGCATTTGGGTCTCCTGTTTTCTTTATTTATTTGTTTGAGTCTTTGCCATCACTTGTCAGTTTTCAGAGTAAAGCATTTCTACTCCAGCAACTTCCTGTGGTCACCAGCAAGGATACTTTATTTTGTGTTGTGTTTGTTTTGTTTTTTAGTGTCACTCGCAACTCGTAGATTGTGATGTGTTTCAATGCGTTGCAGTCATCCTTTCTTTGGATTCCCCGATGTCCCAGCTTAGGCCAGTGGGAGCGTCTTCAAATTGTCTCCTATATCCTTTGATATGATTCCAAGAGTCCTTAAGTGTCTCTCTCTTCTCTGGCACGAGGTGTTCCAGGCTCATCTAGTATATCCCCTGCCTCAGACAGAATCAACTATTTCTCCAGGGAACCCTCACTCCCTTCAGTCAGGAAAGGATGTCAAGGGTCACAATAAATGTATTTACAAATGCTTTCTATATAAGAGTTTGGGTAAGAATTCATTTGAAAATAAAGACAACTTTGCTGTGAGAACGGTTTGAAAAAGAGTCATCTAGATAATTTTTTTTTTTGAGTTGGAGTCTCATTCTTGTCACCCAGACTGGAGTGCAGTGGCTGCTCCCGGCCACCACAGCCTCGACCTGCTGGGCTCCAGCGATCCTTCCGCCTCAGCCTTCCAAGTAGCCGGAATTACAGGCATGCGCTACCACACCCGGCTGATTTTTTGATTTGTTGTAGATAATTTTTTAAAGCTCTTCTTTGAGTTCCTCTGAATACACTTAATTCCTGAAATGAGAATTCAGCATTTGCTGAAAACAGAATTCTTTGGACCTAGAGAGTTGGTCCCAGGGGTTCCTTCTAGCAATAATTTGCTATGCTTGTATTAAGTTGGAAGGAAAAACTCAGCAGATAAGCAATTTTTAAAAACTTGAAAAATTGTAGACTTGGTGTTAGATTGAGACAGCTAATTTACTTCCCTTGGCTAACATTTTACCTTTTAAAAATACTTCATTATAATATAGTTCATACATGCATAGAAATATATAAAATCTGTGTAGACAGCACCAAAATTTTAATATTCTGCTGTATTTGTTTGATATTTCTAAAGATACAAAACACAGCTGGAGTATTTGGGGTCCCAGAATACTCCCTCTATCGTGGCTTCCCCTCTGAACCAAAATTAACAGTTATTCTCAACTTTGTGCTTCTCACTACCAGGACCTTCTTCATACTGATTTTATGTATCTGGAATAAATTCCCATTTGCTCATGTTAACTTCTGCATTTCAATCTCTTTCTGTGAAAGTACCACACATTATAATAGTGGTATCAGTAGGTTCACATTGTAGTTGCTTAGGGCGTTTTCATTCGGTTACAAACAACACAGTATCCTGCATTTTTAAACGTGTATTCTTGTGCACATGTGAGGGGGCTTCTTTAGGTTATATACATGGAAAGGAAATTCCTAAGATACATCATATGGCATCTTCCATTTGACTAGATATTATGGAATCGTTTCCACAAACACGACTGAGTCCAGATGTTTCATATAGTCATATGACTTCGGGCAGGCTATTCTACCTCACTTTCTTCATCTACAAAAGGAGCATGATACTTACCTCTCAGTACCGACTTTTCCTCATCTGTTTGATCTCCATACAGAGTAAGTGTTATGAAGATTGTATGTGCTCTAAACTTCTATAAAAACGGAATGTGATCCTGTATCTAACAGGCAATGTGTCCTCTTCTCTTTTCTCTTTGCCTCAGCTTGAAGAGTGCCTTTAATTCGATATTATTTGGGAGATAGGTGACAGAAAAGCTTTTTTCAGGCCTCGTCAACTCTCACTCTGTGGACAGTAGCCTTGTCCAGTCTCCACCTAAAATATGGATGGAATTTGCATAAGTTCCTGGATGGAGAAATATATTGTGTAGAATGTTCCTCTTTGGGAGAATTTATGACAACTTTTCCAAAACTAAAGCCTCAAACCTTTATTATATTCTGTTAATGACTCAGTGGACTTTTGGCAGAAAAGAGCCAGTTTCCTTCGGTTCGAACACTTCTATAGCGGGTTCTGATTAATCTATCTGATGGTCTAAAATCAAAATAACATATGCAATCTTTGGCTGAAAGAGCTCAGCCGTGGTGTTATTACAATAATTCCTCTCCTTGTTTTCATATATAACCTTTTGGAAACATTCCTGTTGGAGCCAAAATGTCTATATTTTGGAAACTTGGCATATGGATGGATGATGGCTAAAGAATGCCATTTATTTTCTTTTTGGGGAGGACAAGAAAAAGCAGAATGGTTGTTATACACTTCTTACAAAAAGGTTTAAAGGACAACCCAATTTAGTGTGAAATAAAGGCTTGTTCTTTAATTTCCATGTCAGAAAAATATGTATATTTCTTTTTTAAAATTTTATTTTAAAGATGTGGGGTACAATTCAGGATTAGGTATACAAGTGGACATTGTACAAGTAAAGTTTGGGCCTCTCTTTGGTGCCCATTTTGCCAGGTTTGAGATCAGGTATCTTTAATTGATGTTGTATACCTACCCCCACCCTGGCAGTATCCTACTACTGCCAATCCCTTTCTTATAGTATTATGGTAAATGTTCAGTGTCCGCTTACAAGTGAGAACACATAGTACTCTGTTCTTTGTTTCTGTGATAGATCACTGAGTATGATAGGCTCTAAATCCATCCAAGTAGCTGAGAAGTCCATATGTTTGTCATTCTTTAAGGCTGCATAATATTCCATTGTATATATGTACCACTTTTTTTAATCCAGTCCAGTTTCCATGTTATTGCTATTGTGAGTAGTGCTGCAATAAACATGCATGTACAGGTATCTTCTTTGTAGAATGATTTGAGTTCCTCTGGGTATATTCCCAGTAGGGGGATTGCTGGGTTATATGGAAGGCCAATTTCTAGTTCTTTTAGAAATTACCACACTGTTTTCCATAAAGGTTGCACTACTTTGCATTCCCACCAGCAGTGTAGAAGAGTTCCTTTTTCTCTGCATCCCTGCCAGCAGCTACTGTTGTGTGTTTGATTAATGATGGCCTTTAGGTGGTATCTCAGGGTGTTTTTGGTTTGCATTTCTCTGATGATTAGTGATACATGATTACTTTTTCATGTATCTGTTGGCTGCCCATTTATTTTCTTTTGAGAAGTGTCTATTCATGTCTTTTGCCCACTTTTTGATGGGGCTGTTTTTTCCATTTGGTACATTGTAGTTCCTTGTAGATCCTAATTTCCATGCCGGAATACATATATATTTCAAAAGATTTTTTTTCATGAGCAGCCAGTTTAAAGTAGTTCACAACCCCAGTGGTCACTTTGTCTAACAGGAGTCAACATACTTTTCTGTTGATTGCCTGACAGTAAATATTTGGGGCTTTGTGTATTAAACGATCTCTCTGTGTTGCAACTACTGATCTCTGCTCCTGTAACACAAAGGCAGGTGTAGAAAATGTGTAAACAAACAAGCATGACTAGTCTCCATCACATTTTTTTTTTGAGTTGGAGTCTCACTCTCTTGCCCAGGTTGGAGTGCAGTGGCATGCTCGTCCCGCAATCCTTCTGCCTCAGGCTTCCAAGTAGCCAGAACTATAGGCACACGCTATCATGCCTGGTTAATTTTTTGATTTATTGTAGAGATGACGTCTCACCTAGTTGCCTGGGCTGGTTTCGAACCCGCAGACTCAGGTAATTCACTCGCCTTGGCCTCCCAAAGTGCTGGGATTACAAGCTGAGCCACCGAACCCAGCCTTCCATCACACTTCTATCTATGGACATTGAACTTTGGAATTTTCTATAATTTTCACATCACAAAATATTATTCTACTTTTGACAATTTTTCAGCAATTAAAGAAATGTAAAAAACCATTCTTGCTCTCAGACCACACAAAACCAGTTTGTTCGAGACCCTCTGCACTACATTTAGTTTTAGTTTTTTTAATCACTTGGTAGCATCTCAAATAATCTATTTTATTTTTCTATTTAATTTTAATAGCTTTAGAGGATACATATAGTTTTTGGTGACATGGATGCATTGTATAGGGTTTTAAGCATATCCACCACCCCCACCTGTGCACACTGTACCCAATAGACGATTTTTTCCATTCCTCCCCTCTTTCCATCACCCAATTCTGTGTCTCTAATGTCCATTATATCATTCTCTATGCCTTTGCAGACTCACAGCTCAGCTCCCACTGACAAGTGAAAGCATACAGTATTTGATTTTCCATTCCTGCGTCAGTTCACTTAAGATGATGATCTCCAATTCCATACAAGGTGTTGCAAAAGACATTGTTTTATTCATTTTTATGGCTGAATAGTATTCCACAGTGTGTGTGTGTGTTTGTGTGTGTGTGTGTGTGTGTGTGTGTGTCACATTTTCATTATTCACTGATCAGTTGATGGGCAAATTTAGGTAGATTCCACATCTTTGCAATTGTGAATTGTGATGTGATAAACATACGAGTGCAGGTGTCTTTTTTTGTATAACCTCTGCTCCTTTGGGTAGATACCTAGTAGAGAATTGCTGGATAGAATAGTAGATCTACTTTTAGTTCTTTGAGAAATTTCTATAAAATTGTATTAATTTGCACTCCCAACAACAGTGTATAAGCATTACCTTTTCACAGCATTCACACTAACATCTATTGTGTTTTGATTTTTTAATAATGGCTATTCAGACTGGTGTAAGGTGGTACCTCACTGCAGTTTTAACTTGATGATTAGTGATATGGGTTTGTTTGTTTTTTTGTTTGTTTGTTTGTTTGTCTACCTGGCCCCTGGGGACATTTCCTTAGAGAAATAAGAGGCAAAGTTAGCAGGCAAGTAAGAGGCATGTTAGGAGATGTGGTTTCAAGAAAGACTTGATGTATTACAGTCATTTAGAAAAAGGTGAGAGTGAAAAGAACTGGAATGCATCTGGGAGGGCCACAGCAGAATTGCAAGGTGGGACTCTTAAGGGTTTCAGTCCTAGATGGAACGTGTGACTCATGAGGGTGCATTTGTCCAAACCTTTCAGATGTGGAAGAGAGAGCAAGTTTTATTGAACCAGGCTGGAGTTTTGCCCCAAAAGAGCCATAGAGGGCCATGAAAGTAAGGAAGCCAGAGAGATCAGGATTTTTGTGAGGGAGGAAATATAATGGTAGGTCAAAGAGGAACTGAGGATTGGAGGTGTGATGAACAGTGAAAAAAGGGAGCTTTCTGATGAAGAACTCTTACTGTGCTCACAGAAGCCAGATTGCAGGAATTCGAATCTCAGCTCTACCTATACCAGCTAAGTAAGGTTAGCCATGCTACTTAACCTCTCTAAGCCTTTGTTTCTTCATCTGTAATACACTCCGAGTTCCTATCTCACAGGGCTGCTGAGAAGATGCACCCCCCACACACACAGATTTTAGAACACTGTCACATTGCAAGTACTACAAGGATACTTTTTCTACATTAATTCTGATTTTTTAACATTGCATTTACTTGTTCAATTAAAATATATTTATTTATTGAATGTCAAAAATGTAAATGAACATTAAGAGTTATTTTGTGGGGACCAGGGAGAGAACCAGACACAAAACTGATCAGAGACTCACACAGCATCTTTAAGGCAAATAGGAGGATTAACCCCTGTAAAAAGAAAACACAGAGAAGGTGCTGTGTGGGTGGGGTTTCTTAAAGACCTGGTAGGTTTTGGACATGAAGCAAGAAGAAACAGGCAGCTACTATGTGAAGGACATCAGTGGGAGCCGAGCCTGGAATTTCATGAATTTTTCTAACATTACCTTTGAAGCAAAGACGGGCATCGCCCCAAAGGCTGATTCATGGGGAGAACTTGGACAGTGTGCCAGTCCAAGGAGGGAGACATTTTTGAGGAGGTGGAAGCTTACTAACTCGTTTTTGTTTTTAAGAGAAAAAAAAATATATAGGACATGTACTTGGTAAATATTTCAAGCAGTAAAAATGGCTATAGAGTGATGACAGACTTCCATCCTATTCTTGGTCCCCTTTCCAGAAAAATCATGGTTACCAGTGTTTCATGTCGCTCAAAAAATATTCTATTCAACGGAAACATATATTTACACACATATTTCTTTATATAAACATTGAAATAAGTGACACTGCATTTTGCTATTTTTCAGCAATGGGTATTATTCCAAATAAATCTTTCTACAAAGTTTTCCACATTATATGCTATTATACACTTCAACAATCTCCTAGGGTCCACATCCATGTGTTTTCTAATATTGCGCTCTTATTACTAAGATGGTCATAAAACTCATGGTACATAATTCTCTTGCACATAGGCTGGTTGTCTGCAGGATGAAAGTGAAGTTGTTACATTATGCACTTTACAAAAATGTGTATTTGGAATATTGATAGATATTGCCCAATTGGCATCCAATAAGATGGCGCTCTTTGAACTTCTCACAAACAGTGTAGGATGGAGAATTGTTGTTTCATGGTCTCACCAACACTAACAGTGTTTCATCACTTCTACTCTATCAGTAAAAATTCTTTTTTTAAAGAAGGTAGGAAAGCTGGTTTTATTGAGAGGACAGAAAAGTTCCCACAGGGGGAGGGGACCTGGAGGGAGTTACGGAAAATTTCTTATTTTTTTCTATTTCTCTAATTCTGAGGGATGTCAAACATTTTTATTTTTAAAAACCAATTGTATTTCTTTCTTTTTCTGTTGAACATTGTTCATATTTATATTGAGCTAATGTCTTTTGTTAGTTTATTTATAAAGAATTTTATTTGTTAAGGACATTAGTTCTTTGTCTATTATAAATACTTCAAATATTTCTTAAATATGTATTTGTACTAATTTTGTTTATAGTTTTTTTCTCAATAAGCAGACATTTACACATTTTAGGGAGTATATTTATTTGTCTTTGGTGACTTCTTAATTACAGATCTTGCTTAGAAAGGGCTTAATGCTGCAAGATTACAAGAAAAATGCAGTTTCATCTTAACTTTGAATTTTGATTAACCTAGATCTAAATGTTTGTGTAAGTGATCAATTAAAGATTCACTTTAATTTATACTTTTCTCAGTAGGTTGTCTCAGTGCAATTTTTTCACTATTCATCTTTTGCAGACTGAATTGGAATGCTGGCATTATCATAATTGAAATATTCATGTTATTTGAGTCTAATTCAAGATTTCACTCTTTCTCTTTGAAATTCCTATTCAAGATCCAAGAACAAATTTGTTTTATTAAGGAGGTTTTATAATAATATAGTAATGATGTGATGTTTTCTTATTTTTTTTTCAAAAATTTTCTGGCTAATCTTTATTTGAACAATAGATTCAGCATATTTAGTTTAATAAAAACCCTATGGGTAAGTTTATTGGAATCACATTCATTTATAGATTAACACAGGATAAATTAGTATCTTTACAATCTTACATTAACTTTACTAGAACTGGGCATGAAATTCCATTAACTCAAATTGTATTTTACATTTTGTGGCTCATGTGGAAAGATTTTTAAAGTTCTTTGTATAGCCTCTGAGAGCATTTTAGATGTTTGTCCATACAAAACTAGCACATTTTTTACTTGCCTTTATTTGTAAGCATTTATTTCTGACTTAGTGGCTTTTGTTTAATAGATTCTTGTTTAAGTAACATAAGTACATCTTATATAAAAACAGTAAAGTCACCACGGTTTTAGATATTCATTGCCAAATTCTCCTTACTAAATTCTTGCATTATTAATAGTTTACCCAGTTTATTACCTAAACTGGTTTTCCAGGTTTGTAAAACTATCTAGTTATTGTAAATCATTGACAATTTTTGTTTCTGTTTTAGAATTTTTAAACCTTATGTTCATTTACCTTGCTTCAAATTATTGGGAAGAATTTTCCACGGTATATTAGGTAATAACGGTAACAATCAATATCCCTATATTGTTTCTTAATTTAATTGGAACATTTTATATTTCATTATTAGTAATGTTGCTAATTAAATATTACTAATCTACTGGCAGCTATCAAACTTATATTTAAGAACAGCATTGGCTTTGATTAAGCACTTTTTCAGCATCATGGACATAATATATTTTTCACCCTTGAGTTGTAATTAACATGGAAAATATATTGATATATTAAATTTCTTGAATGAATTTCATCTGCATAGCATTTCTCAGTCTCTTAATATATTGCTAAATTCTACTTGCAACACATTTCAGAAATGTTTCCTCAATATCAACAAGTAAATCCATCTGTAGTTTCATTTTATCACACTAATTTTGTTAGGTTTTTGTACCAATATTTCCTATATTTGCAAAAATGCTTTAGACATTTTTACTTTATGCTTTCAAACAACTTAAAACACATAGATTAGATATTTGGTAAAATTTACTCCTGAAATAAACTGACGTTGATGATTTTTTGAGATACTATTTGAAAAGTTTATTCATATCATTTATTACCTGCCAGATATCTTCTAGAATATTATGCTTTACAGCCAAGATCTGTATTTTATTTGTATAAGGTTAAGCAAAGTGATCATATTTTTTTAAATTTTCCTTCTTATACGCAGTTGTCTATTCTAATATATTTATTTGTTTTCTTCTTTGGCTTATATAGTATTATATCAACTGCAATAAAATTTTTAAAGAGGCAGGACTTGATCAGTCTTTGTTTTTTTTGTTTTTTTTTTTTCATTAATCAGTATTTTTTATTATGGTTTTGTGGGGTACAGTTAAGGGTTAGGTGTACAATGACGTTTCATTCAGGCACCCTGTAGATAAGAAGTGTTTTCCCATCCCCCGACAGATATTTGCTACTGTTAATCCCATCCCCCTCCCCCCCATAGTTTCCCAGTACCATCCGTCATTTTCTCATAGTATTGCACTGGATGTTCAAGGTCCATTATATGAGTGAGAACATGTGATATTCGGATTTTTGTTTTTGTGAGAGGTCACTCAGTATTATAGACTCTAGTTCCATCCAGGTGCAGCGAAATTCATGATTTTGTTCTTTTTTATGGCTGCGTAGTATTCCATCGTGTATAGGTACCACATTTTTTTAATCCAGTCCTCTTTTGATGGGCAGCATGGTTGTTTCCAGGTTCTTGCTATTGTGAACAATGCTGCGATAAACATACGTGTGCAGGTATCTTTTTTATAGAGTGATTTGTGTTCTTCAGGGTATATTCCCAGTAGGGGGATTGTGGGGTCATATGGAAGGTCGATTTTTAGAGCTTTAGGAATCGCCACACTGCTTTCCACAGAGGTTGCACTAGTTTACACTCCCACCAACAGTGTAGAAGTGTTCCCTTTTCACCACACCCTCTCCAGCAGCTGTTATTTTTTGAGTTGTTGATAATTGCCATTCTGACTGGAGTTAGGTGGTATCTCAGTGTGGTTTTGATTTGCATCTCCCTGATGATTAGTGAGGTTGAGCATTTCTTCATGTGTTTGTTGGCTGCTCGAATGTCTTCTTTTGTGAAGTGTCTGTTCATGTCTTTTGCCCATTTTATAATGGGGGAGTTTGTTTTCTTCTTTTCAGTACGTTC
>NW_007095502.1:0-771 GCF_000164805.1 Carlito syrichta
GAAAAAAAAAAGAAAGAAAAGAAATAAAGTTAACTTCCTTGGTCACAGGTGTGCCATCTGTCCAGTCACTGTTACAACTCTGATAGGAGGGTCAGAGCCACAGTGGGGTTCATATGGGACCACAACCCCACCTGCCCTCACAGAGCCCCCTGTGGTGTGCCCAACACGGTCCAGCTATTCTGGCTGGCTTTCTAACATACATGAGCTCAGAATTGGTAGCTATTTCCCAGATCCAGCATGCAGAGACCAAGCTCTCCTGTGAACCCCAGCCTGTTTAGCTGGGAATGTACCACCTTAAGAGAAAGCAAACAGATATCACACTCCTTTTTCATGCATGTTCCTGATTGATCATCATCCAGTCTAGAAAGAATCCACCACTGTGTTTATGGGAGTATTAAGGAAAAATGGCATTATTCTTACCAGTAGAAGAACCTAATACATATCTTTCCATTCAAGTAGTATTCAGGCCATCTGGTCCAGGAAGTCATTTGAAAGGACCCAGAGCATCCCACCAGGACAGAGGCCATTACTCCAACAGGTTTGATATTTTAAGCACTTCTGAACCCCAAAATTCAAAAGGGTAGACTGAAAACTAGGAAGCAAATGTTGAATAGTAGACAGGAGATAAACTGCTGGGGTGTGGGGAGGGGACACAACATCAATAAGGGTACCTGATCTCAAACCATGCAAAGTGTGGACCAAAGGAAGACCCTAACTCTCCCTGCACAATGTCCATTTGTATACTAATCCTGATTTGTACCACACATCTTT
>NW_007095503.1:0-1136 GCF_000164805.1 Carlito syrichta
CAGAATTTCTGGTAGTTTACACTCCCACCAACAGTGTATAAGTGTTCCCTTTTACCACATCTTCTCCAGCAACTGTTATTTTTTGAGATATGGTCATCCTGACTGTTGTTAGGTGGTATTTCAATTTAGTTTTAAGTTGCATTTCTTTATAACTAGTGAGGCTAGGCATTCTTTCATTTATCTGTTGACTACTCATACATCTTTTGTGAACTGTCTATTCATATCTTTTGCCCGCTTTGAAATGAGTCTGTTTCTTTCAGCACATTTGAGTTCCTTGTAGATCCTAGATGCTAGGCCTTTGCCAGACATAAGGTTGGCAAATATTTTTTCCCAGTTTGTGTGCTGTCTCCTTACTCTCTTGTTGGTTTCTTTGACTTTGCAGAAGCTTGTCAGTTTAACGAGGTCCCACTTGTCTATCTTATCTCTTATGGCCTGGGCACTTCGGGCTTTGATCAGGAATAGGTTGTCAGTTCCATAAGGGTGTCTCCTGCATTTTCTAAGTTCATATAGTTTGAGGTTTGACATTTATGTCTCGGATCCATTTAGAGTTTATTTTTGTGTATGGGGATAGGTAGGGGTCTTGTTTTAGTCTTCTGCATGTTGTCAGCCAGCTTTCCCAGCACTACTTACTGAATAGGTTCTCATCTCCCTAGTCGTTGGTGGTGGAGGCTTTGTCAAATATGAGTAGGTTGAGAAATTGAGGTTTTGCTTCTGGAATCTCAAATCTGTTCCATTGGTCTATATGCCTGTTCTTGTACCAATACCAGGCTGTTTTGATTATCGTAGCTTTATAATAAAATTTAAAATCTGGGAGTTTGATAGCTCCTGCTTTGTTTTTGTTGTTGTAGTTGTTGTTACTGTTGTTTTGATTTTAAGTGTTCTTTTGGCTATTCGTAATAGTTTATGTTGCCATATGAATTCCTTTATTGTTTCCAGGTCTGAGAAGAATGCTGCTGATAAGTTGATGAGTACTGATTTAAATTTGTAAATTGCCTTAGGTAGAATGGACATCTTAACAATGTTGATTCTTCCAATCCATGTGCATGGAATATCTTTCCATTTGTTTGTGTCATCTTTGATTTCTTTGAGCAGTATTTGTAGTTTCCATGGTAAAGGTTTTCACATCTCTGGATAGG
>NW_007095504.1:0-804 GCF_000164805.1 Carlito syrichta
GTCCAATGCTCACCAAGCCAGGTGTTCAGGCTCCTCAGTGAGCCCAGATTCAGCCAAGTGCATACCCATCCCACAGGTTTGAGTCTCAGGTCTGTGGGTTCCTCCCCTGTGTCCTCCCTCTTTTTTCATCCCCTGTGGGGTGGAAACTGCTACCTCTATTTGCCTCTGCAATACCTTCCTGTTCTCTTTTTGCCTTTTCAGTGAACTAGCTGAAAATTCATCATAACATGTTAGTTTGCTCAGGTTGTTGTATCAAAATGCCACAGACTTAGAGGTTTAAGGAACAGAGGTGTCTTGTCTGGCAGTTCTGGTGGCAGGAAATCCAAATCAATGTGTCAGCAGGGTTGCTTCTCCTGAGAACTTTCAGGGAGAATCTGGTTCATGCCTTTCCCCAGCTGCTGGTGGTGTGCCAGCAGTTTATGTATTCTCTGACTTGTAAATGCATCACCCCCATCTCTGTTTTCATCTTCCTCTGGCTCATTCTTTGTTTGCTGTCTGTGCCCAGATTTCCTCTTCTTATAGGAACATTAGTCATATTGCATTAGAGACCCACATTGCTCCAACTAATTATATCCAAAGCAATTCTAAAAGGAGGGACCTCAAAAAAGGCATTTATTTATAAAATGTTTTGTATTTGTCTTTACATGTTTAGACTTCAGTCACCACCAATATACTCTCTGTGTGATGCAATATATCTATTGAGACACTTTTTTTCATTGCTCAAAACAGTTTTTGAGCTCATCCATTTTGGTGCCTTCTAGTGCCTCTGACATTTTTTATTTCACTCTCTTCTACATTGGCAAA
>NW_007095505.1:0-807 GCF_000164805.1 Carlito syrichta
ACCTTCCTGGCTTAAGTCTGTGCCCAATGTGTGCTGCAGTGTCACCTCTTTGCTGTGACTATTATTCTTCATTGCCGCCTGCTGTAACACCTCATTCTCACTCTTTCCCCTTGATTTGTGTTCCTTTCCATAGAGGGCCTTTGCGTACGAGCGTGAAACCTCCACGGCATAGTGCCGCAATGAGTGACACAAGTGCTCCACAGTCACGAGCAGGAGAGCATTATGTGTGGATGGGGAGAATTCTAAGTTGTTTTTCCCTATGGCGTTTAAACCAAATAAGGACTACCAAGGCTGTGCCGTTTTCATTGCCGAGTAAGCACGGAGAGCCTCTGTTACACTGGGGGTGAAGCTGGGTCTTCCTGGGGACACGCTATTGAAGCCTGCGCTGCACTGCACTTCATTGGCAGTCTGTATACACTGGCTTTGTGCGTGCTCTCCTCCCTGATTCTCAGAGCTCTCCTGTATATGCAGTATACTAGGCGGGGAGCATTTGGTGACCAGAGTGCAACTTCAGCTGCTGCACTGACTGGATCCAGATCTCCACAGCCATGGGTAGCCAAGCATGCTTCATTCAGCGGAGAATGCTGAAAAGTTTTCTCTTTTGACACGGGCGTCTCACACGGAATACAATGGCTCTGCGGGTTCATTTGCCAACGAGGCCCGAGAGCCATTGTTTGCTTTCCGGAAAACAACAGTCTTCCATGGGAGACATTCCTCCAAACGGCACGTCACTGAATGGGGGGGCAACAAGTATTATAGTGGCTTGGTCTTTGGCGTGACGCCTGATTCTCCCTGTTTTCAGCGTGT
>NW_007095506.1:0-998 GCF_000164805.1 Carlito syrichta
GGGAGAGAGTGGGCATCCTTGTCTAGTTACCAGTGTTCAGGCGAATTGGTTCCAATTTTGTCCATTTAGGAGTATGCTGGCTGTGGGTTTCTCGTAGATGGCTTTTACTATTTTGAGGTATGTTCCCCGTATGCCTAGATGTTCAAGGGTTTTTATCAAGAAGGGGTGCTGGATTTTATCAAAAGTTTTTTCTGCATCTAATGATATGATCATGTGGTTTTTGTTTTGACATCTGTTGATGTATTTAATGACATTTATGGTTTTACGAATGTTGAACCATTCTTACATGCCAGGAATGAAGCCTACTTGGTCATGGTGGATGATTTTTGAGATGTATTGCTGAATCCGGTTTGCTAGGATTTTGTTGAGAATTTTAGCATCTATGTTCATCAAAGATATTGGCCTGTAGTTCTCTTTCTTTGTTGAATCTTTACCTGGCTTGGGTATCAATGTGGTGTCGGCTTCATAAAATGATTTGGGGAGAGTTCCATCTTTTTCAATCGCCTGGAATACCTTCAGTAGGATTGGTATCAGCTCCTCCTTGAATGTCTTGTAGAATTCTGCTGGAAAGCCATCAGGACCAGGGCTTTTTTTTGTAGGAAGTTTTCTTATTGCGTAGTCGATTTCTTTGATTGTTATTGGTCTATTTAGGGTCTCAATTTCTTCTTGTTCCAACCTAGGTAGGTTGTGTGATGTCAGAAAGTCTTCCATTTCCTTCTGGTTTTCAAGTTTGTTTCCATACAAGTGTACGTAGTAGTCTCTAATGATCTTTTGTATTTCTTCAGGGTCAGATGTGACTTCATCTTTTGTGTTTCTGATTATGCTTATTTGGTTTTTTCTCATTTTTTCTTGGTCAGTCTAGCTAGGGGACCATCAATCTTGTTTACCCTTTTGAAGAACCACCTTTTTGTTTCATTGATTTTTTGTATTATCTTTTTGTCTTCTATGTCCTGCATTTGGGCTTTTATTTTGGTGATCTGGATTCTTCTGCTGAAATT
>NW_007095507.1:0-1057 GCF_000164805.1 Carlito syrichta
CAGAACGGTGCACTATTATATCGATATAAAACTTTGAATCCAAAACACTGAGGTCTGTGGAAAGGAATGAGAGAACCTTTCCCCTGAGATCTGAAAAATGAATCTCCTAAGAGGAATGTAGTCAATTCCCCAAAACTCTACATCATCTGGGAGACAACTGAAAGTACTGTTTCTCATTTTTATTTTATTTTATTGCGTTTTTGCTCTTACTTTCTTTTTTACTAGATTACTTGTTTCCAGACAAAGCCAATTAAATAACATTCGGTAATATCCAAAATTTAAAAAATACGGAAGCCATGATTAATACTCTCCTTGAATCTCTGTAACTACCCAATAATATGCACATACTGTTCCCGTTTTATAGCAGAGCACTGAAGACTATAGACGTTAATGACTTGTGTAAACCTGTACAGCCAGTAGGGGTGAAACTGGAATATGAACCCAGACCTTTTAATTGTATTCTTATTTATTTATTCATTTTTATTTTTATTTTTTTGAGTTAGAGTCTCACTCTTTGTTGCCCAGGCTGGAGTGCAGGGTGGCACGTTCCTGGCCACTGCAGCCTCGACCTGCTGGGTTCCGGCGATCCTTCCACTTCAGTCTCCCAAGTAGCCACAGACACACACCCCAACGCCTGGCTACTTTGTGTAATTTATTTTAGAGATGAGGTCTCACCAAGTTGCTCAGTCTGGTCTCGAATCCCAGGGCTCAGGCAATCCTCTCTCCTCGGTCTCCCAAAAGTACTGGGATAACAGGCTGAGCCACCATGCCTGGTTAATATTTTAATTTTAAAAACTTTATTCCCTGTGCTTCATGTTGCTGTAGTATGTTCATTCTTTTTTTTTTTTTTTTTGCCCTAGTTTTCAAATCTTTTCAGAAAACATTTTTTTTCAAGAAAGGCAATTCTAGCTTTAAATTTATGCATTCTAGTGTATATTTTAATAGTTTTCATTAGTTTTTTGTAGTGTCAGATATACTTCTCAAACACTGCATGTATTTTACAAAAATTACTTTTTTGGGGGGGTTGGAGTCTCACTCTGTCACCCCAACTGGAGTG
>NW_007095508.1:0-1234 GCF_000164805.1 Carlito syrichta
GTTCACAAAATCCTTTTCTTCTGCATAAAAATTTGACTTTGGCTCATGTTCTTACTTTGTTTTCTTGGAAATCTGATAAAGGCAGGTTGTGCTGCTTATGGTAAAAATCTTCCCCATATTGACTGCAACTGGTCTGAGATGAATTAATAATAAAGGTTATGAAAAATAGTATTTAATAATAAACACCTAAGGAGAAAGCCATATCTCTGGGTTTCCCTGAGTGTGATGATTCTTATAATTGGGCTTGCTCCTTTTAGGTACCCTGAAATCAGTGTCTGTGGAGTTTCTCCTGGGGTGCCACCTCCAATGTGGCAGAGGCTTTTAAGCCAAAGTGAATGTTCTGCCCAACTGCTGTAAGCTTCATCCCTCATAACTTTGTCGTTGCCTGAAGGAGCAAAGAGAATAGCTGATGGAGAATACACACACACACACACACACACACATGGCACTGTCAGCTAGAAAGTTCTGGACAGTTGTCTGTATTAAGAGCCTGTGCTGTTGAGAATAAGCTTGTGTATTCTCAATTTGTGTCATTTAAACAGATGCAGGAATACAGGTGAGAAAAGGATAGTTAGGTACATTGTAGCTTCAAGAAAAGAGTGGGTGGTAGCAGTGGGAGTGACTTCAGAATAAGTCAGACACATCTTGATGCTTCACCATGGAAAGTGATGATAACAAGTATTTCTAAGGAACTTCTGAGGATTTTTAATGGAGAATTGACAGAAACAATGATCTTTCTTGGTCATGTTATATCTGACTCAGTGGTATTAAAAGAATAAGTGAAAAGTATCATTTGTGAATGGAATTTGATTTCTTTGAAGAGAAGGTATTTTACAGAGTTTTATATTGATGGTTTCCAAGAATCTGGCTTGAGCAAGAGTGGGAGATTAGTCAATTCAGTAAAAGGTACTCTGATGCTAAATCCTAGCCTTAAATTTACATATTTAAAATTGTATCCATCTGTAAGGCTTCAAATCATGAAATTCATATATGCTATTTCAGAAAGTTAAACTCATATTAATTAGATCTTAATTCACCTACTTGTCAGTTTTTCAACCATACAAGACTTCTAAAAAAAAGCAAAGAACAATCAAATACGGTCTTACTAGGGAGTTTGTTTTTAGGACTGATGTATTTTAGTCATAAATGTATTTTAGAACTTATTCTCTATTTATTTCCTCTAGCTTGTGCTCTGCTCCCATTATCTCTAGCATATTGGGGTTAGATTTTAAAT
>NW_007095509.1:0-912 GCF_000164805.1 Carlito syrichta
TTTTTGAATTATTGTACAGATGAGGTCTTGCCAAGTTGCCCGGGTGGGTCTCGAACCCGCGGGCTCAGGCAATCCACTTACCTCGGCCTCCCAAAGTTCAGGATTACAGGCTGAGCCACTGAATGGGGCGAATACATAATTTTTAATAAATGAATTCCTGTTTTGGAGAGGTTCCCCCTGGAATAGCTATGTCTCTATATTTATCCATGTGACTATGCTGAACAAACCTGGAGAGGAATTGACAAAAATATTAAATGATGGGATACTACTGATTAGTGTTTCTTCTTTCTTTATGCTTATGTGAATTTTTGGCATTTTAAAAAATGAGATAAAAAAGTAAAAAGTAATAGTGCAAATATTTTTGGAATAATTTTCACCTTGAGTCACAAAGTTAATTAAATCAGCTTTTGGTAATCTTGTCTAATTCCAAAATGTCCTTTTAAAATCATCCATGATTCCTGTGTGTGCATTCCACCTGTGCAAGTCATTGTGGAGTGAACAGGTGGGGTCGTGTGCAAAAGCACTCACATTGTACACTGATGCAAGCTTGAAGCTGCCCCACTCTGACAGATACTGCCATGACAGTGTGACAAGTAAAACTAACAAAATCCATACTCTAGGCCCATCAAAGATGAAAAATCATCTCCTGTAAACACACTCAATCCTGAAGATGTCAGCGCAATTGAACCCCACCTAAGATGTGGCTCATAGGTGATGGACCACATCTCCAGCCTTCATTTTTGTCCACTTGTGATGGCTGGGTCCTTCCTATCCCCACACCCCTCAACTCTAATCACCAAGTTCAGGTCTCAGACTAAAACCCCCTTAATGGGCATTCCTGTTTTTTTAAAATAAGCATAACTATATTGATATCTTGGCTATGAAACAAATTTTTGGAAAGATTTCCACCAA
>NW_007095510.1:0-1093 GCF_000164805.1 Carlito syrichta
CTACTGTAAGTTTTTTTTAAAATTAGCTGGGCAGGGTGGCGCAAGCCTGTGGTTCCAGCTACCTGGAAGGCTTAGATACAAGGATGGCCTGAGCACAGCATGTTGAGGAGGTGGTGGCCATGAGTGTGCCACTATACCTCATCCGCCCTGGGTAACAGAGTGAGACTCCTATAAAAATAAAAATAAAAAATAAAAGACCGCTTACTTGTTCAGAGACACAGATAGAAAGTGACGACCAGTTTTGTGAAGGCTGGCAGTACATCATATTGCCTTCTTCAGATAGTACTGAATACGAATGTGTAAGCTGTCTGATGAAAAATTTTAGACGTTTGTGCAGGGAGTGGAGTTGGAGACACTTTAATTAAATGCATGCAAAGATAAAAGACATGTAAGGTACGGGGAGCAGTGAAGAAATGATTCCCCAAAGAGTCCTTTTTGATTAGCTGAGACTGACTTAGCCCAGCTTTGAGGAGCACCCAGGTTCACACACCTTTCATGACTGGGGAGCCATTGCCTGCAACCACCACGAATAAATTAACAATTAAATTCCATTCTTGATATTTTTCCCATTTGAAATGTGACTCGCAAAACTTTATAAATATAAAAGGGTGATCAGAGTTCAATAGCAGTGAGTCATTTCACAGAGAAGCTTGCTTGCCTCTGTACTCGCAAATGTCAGCCTCATGAGGGGCAGAAGAAGAGCAAATGAAAAGATTTGAATCAGCTGCAACAGGCACACTTATTCCCAGAGTAGAATTCATTGAAGAAAAGTGCCCGATCGCGACACTTGCTTCATTATATAATAAGTTTGTGAGCGCCTGAGCCTGCGGGTGCGAGACCCGCCTAGGCAGAAGACCTCATCTCTACGATACATCCAAAAATCAGCCAGGTGTGGTAGTGCATGCCTGTAACTCCAACTACTTGGAAGGTTGAGGCGGAAGGGTTGCCAGAGCCCAGCAGTTAGAGGCTGCGGTGGCCGGGAGCGGCCGCTGCACTCCAGTCTGGGTGACAGAGTGAGACTCCAACTCAAAAAGAAAAGTGTTGGTGACCACAGATTCTTCGACTCTCATGTATTATACGTTGACATGAGACC
>NW_007095511.1:0-764 GCF_000164805.1 Carlito syrichta
CGGCTTCTGCGTGTTAGTCCAATTACTTCCAAAAATTCTCTACCACTCAGATGAGGATATACTCCGGTGGTTTACCCCAGGTATCCACCGGAGAGACAGAAGAGAGCCGGTCACCGCCATTTCCATGGCAGTTCTTCTTGGACTTGGACTAACAAGGAGCCGGAACGGGTATTGCCTCCCTAGCTACCCAAAGTCACTATTATAATGGCCTTAGGGCAGATAAACATAGACATCGAGAGAATTGAATTTTCCATCTCTCACCTTCAGGAATCCCTAACCTTGTTATCTGAGGTGGGCCTACAGAACCATAGAGGGCTAGATTTGTTATTTCTGCAGCAGGGAGGAACATGCACCACCCTAGGAGAAGAATGTTGTTTCTACACGGACCACTCGGATATTGTCAGGGAATCCATGGCTAAGGTAAGGGAAGAGTTAGCTGAACGCAAAGAAGAACGAGAGCAACAACTCAATTGGTTTGAAGCATGGTTTAACCACACCTCCTGGTTTACTACATTAATTTCCACCGTAGCTGGCCCTTTAGCTGTTTTAATTCTCCTACTCATTTTTGGGCCTTGCATCATCAACAGGCTTATAGCCTTTGTAAAGCACCGTTCAACTCATAGTACTCAAACAGCAATACCAGCCACTCGGCACTCATCCTTGTTGTCTTAATCCTCCCACTCATATTCGGGATGGGCCTTCAAGAAATTTGTGCAGACCCATGATTGGGTCCTTTCTTTAGTTCCTATGGGAGGGGGAAATGA
>NW_007095512.1:0-1384 GCF_000164805.1 Carlito syrichta
CCACATCTCCCCATTTCCCATCCCTGGTCCCTGGTATCTACAAGCCCAGTACCAAATACAAGACCTGTCACAGAGTACAGGGTCAGCATCATTTGCTGAGTGACTAAGTAAATGAACTGAACCAGCCAGATGGATCCACCTCTCCAAGGCTCTACAAGGCCTTCCTCAGTGAAACATTTCCAACTCTGTGCTTCTCTGTATATGGTGGTATCATATTCACCACATCGATGGTTGTATACATATCTTTTTTACAGCACCGGTTGGGAGTTGTTCAGAAGTCTTGAGGGCAGAACCATGCCTTCACCATTGAGTCCCAGGGCCTCTCACGTTGCTGGGCCCTGTGGCAGGTGGTCAGAAGTGGAAGAAACTGCAGTAATCAAAAGGTGAACACTGCTAACTTTACGATTTCCGTTGGCCTTGCTTCAACAACAAACCCATTTGCACACAGGAGGTGAAGCCAGGTATTGCTGCAGAAAGTAGCTTAATCTGCTCTCTATATTACAGGTAATGTCCTAAATCTGCTATCAGTCCCTGCTAACCTGCTGAGTTCGAGAATAATTCAAAGCCTGCTGCTGCTTCTTAATTTATAAATATAAATCCAGATATTAAAACCCCATTTCCCTTTCAGAAGAAAACATAATGCTTCATAATAATTTCATATTTTTGAAAAAGTATAGATTTAAATCCAAACAGGTAGTTCATTTTTTAAAAAGTATTAGTGTAGTCGGGCTCAGTGGCTCAGTCTGTAATTACGCGCCTTTGGGAGGCTGAGGTGAGTGGATTGCCGGTTCGAGACCTGCCTGGGCAGCGAGACCTCATCTCTACAATAAATCAAAAAATCAGCCGGGCGTGGTAGCGCATGCCTGTAATTCTGGCTACTTGGAAGGCTGAGGTGGAAGGATGGCTGGAGCCCAGCAGGTCGAGGCTGCGGTGGCTGGGAGTGGCCATTGCACTCCAGTCTGGGTGACAGAGTGAGACTCCAACTCAAAAAAAAAAAAAAGTGTTAGTGTGCACAACAAATGATCAAATTTTAAAGATCGTTATTGAGAAATGATGATAGAGAAAGAAAATAAGAATGGATTTTATTTTTTTAAGTTGGTTATACTTATGACTAATAAAGTTTTGAATTTTTACTAAGACAAACTGGATATAATTAACCTTTAAAAGTCACAGTAAATTTTTTTAAAGTGTCTTTTCATGACTTGTGTGCCTCTTCAGGAATTGTTGTCAAGTTCAAGCCTCTTTTAATAGGTAATCGGTTCTTATCCAGGGGTTCAATGTCTAGTTATTGCACTCTGCTAACTACAATTGATTAAATTAACATTTTAACATTTTAAAATTAACATTTTAAATTTGGCTGGCAATCTTTCACAAGTTTAGCAAA
>NW_007095513.1:0-749 GCF_000164805.1 Carlito syrichta
ATGTGCAACATAGTAATCGATTCACAACCTTACCCCCCCATCCTCTCTTTGTGAAGTTATCAGTTATCAATTTACAACCCCTGCTTGCTATCCACTCTTCCATTCTCTCTTTCTTATATTCCTTCAAGATTTTGTCCTCACCATTCTATTGAAATGTTTATGTTAAAGTCACCATTTTCCCATGTTGTTATATGATCAATTCTTAACGTGCATTTTACTCTACCTACGAGCAATTATCTCTCACTGTTGATTACTCCATCTGTTTGAGCCTTTCTTTGCAAGACCATCAGGACAATCACACACTTTCCTGGTTAGCAGCACTCCATATATATATATAAATTTATTTATTTATTTATTTATCTCATCCTCCTTGCAACTTGATCTCCTTGTCTTCTTCTAATCACCATTCTTTAATGATGACATCCATTTCTATGTTTTCTATATACTTTGATTACTAGAAGTTTATCTGTAGTCATGACTTCTGTCCTGAGTTGTACACTAATATTGCTAATAGACATCCCAAAATTGATGTCTAAAATAATACTTTAAAAAAGTCTTCCTCTAACCGGGCTCGGTGGCTCAGCCTGTAATCCCACACCTTTGGGAGGCTGAGGTGAGTGGATTGCCTGAGCCCGCGGGTTCGAGACCCGCCTGGGCAGCGAGACCTCATCTCTACAATAGATCAAAAAATCAACCGGGCGTGGTAGCGCATGCCTGTAATTCTGGCTACTCGGAAGGCTGAGGTGGAA
>NW_007095514.1:0-689 GCF_000164805.1 Carlito syrichta
CTGAGGTCACTATTAACAGGACCACATGACATGAGTCTTGTTACATTTCATCAGCCCCCAGCACTACAGTTTTGGGAGGCCAAAGGAGTCTATGGAAAGGGCTGCTTCCCATAAATGTACAGACAGAGTAGTTCTCCAGCTGAGTATGGTAGGCATCTCCAAGCAAGCTCCCGATGTTTCCTACGACCTGTTTTCAAGACTTCAGGTAATCCCCTCCCCGAAATAGGCTGGGCTAATATGTTGCTTCTACTAAACAGAATACTGCAAAAATCATGTGATGCCACTATTGCAACTGGGTTGTAACCCATTTTGATCTCTTGCTCTTGCTGCCTTGCTTGCTCTGAGGAAAGCCAGCTTTGTAGTTGTAAGCTGCCTTGTGAAAAAGCCCATGTGGCAAGAAACTGAGGGTGGTCTCTAGCCAACAGCCAGTGAGCAACTGAGACCTCCAGGTCAACAATCTGCTAGTAGCCGGGCTCGGTGGCTCAGCCTGTAATCCCGCGCCTTTGGGAGGCTGAGGTGAGTGGATTGCCTGAGCCCGCGGGTTCGAGACCCGCCTGGGCAGCGAGACCTCATCTCTACAATAAATCAAAAAATCAGCCGGGCGTGGTAGCGCATGCCTGTAGTTCCAGCTACTCAGAAGGCTGAGGCGGAAGATCGCCGGAGCCCAGCAGCGAGGTTGCGGTGGCCGG
>NW_007095515.1:0-837 GCF_000164805.1 Carlito syrichta
CTGGGCAACTTGGCAAGACCTCATCTCTACAATAAATCAAAAATTAACTGGGTGTGGTAATGCACACCTGTAGTTCCAGTTACTTGGAAGGCTGAGATGGAAGGATCGCCAGAGCCCAGCAGGTCGAGCCGCTCCCAGCCACTGCACTCCAGTATGGGTGACAGAGTGAGACTCCAACTCAAAAAAAAAAAAGAAAAAAATCTTGACAGCCTTTCCATTCCACAGTGTGGTTCAAATGTCACAAATCCCATTTCTGTTCTACTGCCTTCTCTCTCAGTCTCCACTTCTGACCTTATCGGAAGTTCCCTTTGATCTGTTGACAATGCAAGAGGAGACTTAAGCCAGTTCACAGATATGCCAGGTTCTGCATGATATGCAGTCACCATCTGAAAGTAGATGGTTGCAGCACTACAACCCCTCCCTGGTATATCCCTGAAGAGCAGCAGTGAAAGGAAATCTTTTCAGTGGACAGAACTTAGGGAAGTGCTGCTGGCTGCGCACTTTGCTTGGAAGGGAAAACAGACAGGCATACAATTCATGGGCTATTGTCAAATAGTTTGACTGGATGGTTGACTTGGAGAAGCATGACTGAAAATTGATGATTAAAAAATTGGAGGAAAAGGTATGTGGATAGACCTGCCTGAATGAGAAAAAAAAAAATTGTGAAGATATTTGTGCCCCATGCCAAAGAGGGTTTTAATAATCAAGTGGAGAGGACAACCTATTCTGTGGAAACCTGTTAGCCTCTTTCTCCAACCATCCCTGTCATTGCCTGATGGGCTCATGGACAAAGTTGATGGAAGGTCACACATGGGCTTAGCATATGGATTTCCCTTC
>NW_007095516.1:0-1060 GCF_000164805.1 Carlito syrichta
AATGATCTGAATTATTAAAAAAGACTCTGAAGGTTTCCTGAGGCCAGTGTTAGCACTCAGATGGCAAAAAAATAAAGTATGGATGGGGGAGGGCAGGACTGTAAGAAGTCACAAAATGCTTTCTTAAAAAAGGTTTTATTCTGAATAAATGCTTAGAGAGACTAACTTCGTAGCAATAAGAATATAAAGTGCATAAAAGCTAGCCATGTTGGTGTAAATAATCTTACTACCATTAAAAAAATTTTATAGGAAAAGACATCTAAAAGTGCATAAAAGCTAGCCACGATGGTATGAATAATCTTACCATCATAAAAAAAATTTGCTGGTGAAAGATATCTCCAAAGAGAAGTGTCAGAATTTCTTGAATAGGAGGTACAGAGGGGATGGAGAAAACACTATTTTGTAATAAAACCCCAGAAAGTTGGACAAAATCTTCTTTCATGATGAAATGTAAAAGATAATTTTTGAAGTGTTAAAAGGTAGGAACCATCTCCCCACGGGAAGATCAGAAGCTCTAAAAAATGGTGATGTTATAAATTTAATAAAAAGAAAGATTAGAAGCAAGTGTTTGCAAACAACATATCTGACAAAGGTCTTATGTCATGGATTATATAAACTACTCTCACAACTAAACAGTGTGTACACATATTCTCTCTCTCTCTCTCTCTTTCTCTCTCTCCAATTAGAAAAGGGGCAAAATACAGAAAAGACATTTCATCAAAGAGGAGATATGGATGACAAACAGGTATGTGAAAAGATGTTCAATACCTTTAGCTGTTAGGAAAATGAAAACTAGAACTACAATTAGAAATCATGAATTACCTTTCAGAACAACAACAACTAAAAGACAGTGACAAAACTAAGCACTGGTGAGGAGAGCTGAGAAACTAGATCTTAAATACATCAGTGGTAGGAATAGAAAATGGCACAGTCACTCTGGCAAACAGCTTGTCAATTTCTGACAAAACTAACATGCGCTTACTATAGACCCAACAATCATACTCTTGGGATAGTACATATTTATCCCAGAGAAACGAAACTTATACCCACACACAAAAAA
>NW_007095517.1:0-1317 GCF_000164805.1 Carlito syrichta
TCATACTGTAATTTTTAAAAGGTCTTAGATAACCTATGTTTTTAAGTACCAATAAACTTTCACATTATTGATAGGATAAATTTGCAAGTAAACCTCTGACCTTGTTTGCAGTTCTTCAGGGATTATGTAAATAGCTAATTATTAGATGGTATCTCTGTATGTTGTGAATTGTGAGTGTGAAGCATTTGATCTTTAATTTGTTTTTGACATAATTTATTTCCCAGCTTTAAGATGACAGACCATTGGCTAAAGAAACCAGAGACATAACTCAAGGAATTTTTGAAATATTTTACTCTCCTTTAAAACTTTTATTTTATTATCTTTTGTAAGGATGAAAAAGTAATAATTGAAAAATTTACATTAAATACAAAAAGTGGGATATATGTGACAAGTTTATTCTTTTTTATTTTCCATTATCAATAAACATCAACTAACATTTACTTGACCTATAACATTCATTTTCCTGATATACTTTGTAAAATATGATGTATCTTTTACTTTATTACTCAGTTGAGTTAAAAGTACTTACGTAAAAATAATAGTGTCAAGAAAGCCCTACAGTGAGCCCTTGTATCTGGGAGCTCCACATCTATGGAATTGAAAAAATGCAGATCAAAAATATTTGAAAAAAAATAACCCAAATAAAAATACAATATAGCAAACTATGTACATAGCGTTTGCATTATATTAGGTATTATACGTAATCTAGACAGGATGTACAGCACAGAGGAGGATGCGTGTAGGTTTATCTGCAAATACTACTGAATTTTATATGAGGGACTTGAGCATCTCTGCAGATTTGGGTATCCAAGGGCGCCCTGGAACCGAGGGAGGCTACTGTGCCGAGTAGCTATTGGTCTCTAATTTATTGCTCAGACGATCATGTGTCTGATTTTCAGCTGCTGAGTTAATCATGAACAGAACTAAAATACTTATAAAATCCTTAGAGAGATTGTGTTTCACTTTATTAGGATACTGCAGTATTTGGGAATTGTTAATTGGCAGGCCTAGAGGTTATTTGGATCTCGTTTACCGGTTAGCAGGACCTACAACTTGCACCCTCAGGATAAGTAACTGGTGCATCCCTAAGCTGTGCATTTCTCCCAAGGCTTGGAAGGAGGTGATAACTCCTTATTTCAGGTCTCTCTAACTTTCAGCTGTATTTTTAACTTCCTGCTGGCCTTCCTTTTTGTGAGTGTACCATCTTTATCTTTTCTATGAATTTTGCTTATTTCAGTGGGAGAATGAAGTATTGAAACAGTGGTTCTTAGATGCGGTTGTTTGCCAAGGCTGACATTTCAAGAGAAATTGGCTAAA
>NW_007095518.1:0-4191 GCF_000164805.1 Carlito syrichta
AGGAGAGGCTGTGTTGGTCTCCTGGATTTGTTTGCTGTAGACTCCTCTGACTTAGAGGCACAATCCACAGTGGGAAAGACCAGAGTCTTTGCAGTAGGCACCCTTCACTCAGCCTCTTGTCATCTGGGTGACCTTCACTATGTGTATTAGTTCCCTCTTGATGCATCACAGATGGCAGGAAAATTGGAGGCTCAACACAGCACAAGTGTATCATCTCACATCTTCCAGGTTCAGGATTATGGGTGTGGCTCAAATGGGTCCTCTACTCTGGGTTCAGCCTGCAATTCTCACTGGAATGTGGAAAAGAAATTCTCTCTTTTCCAAGCTTCTGCAGGCTGATGGCAGAATTTAGTCACTTGCAGCCGGAGCACTGAAGCCCTATTCCCTCTTTCCTGTCAGCTCAAAAAAAACACAACAAAACCTTGCCCATAAAACTCCCACAGATGTATTTACCTATAACCAACTTCAAATGCATGAAGTTGCAGAAACCTCTTCATGTACACTCTCACATTTTATATTATGAGTATAATAACAACAAATATATATGGGAATAAATAGACAGAGAAATAGATAATAGATATAGATAGATATCTCATTTCAAAGGCACAGCTAAGAAAATATTTGGAAAAGAGGTCCAGTTCAAAAAATATTTAGAATCATTAAGGGAAAGATTCCAGTTAAGATGGAGAAAATGACATTTTATTTATATATATATATGAGACTGGAGTCCAAAAAATTTTTCAAAAAGTTAAAACAAAGTAAGCTCAGTTTAATTTGAGGTGAGTAAAATGTAAAGAATATGAGATAGTTGTAATTGAGCTCTTCATTGAATATAACACTATCACCATCAAAAAATTTTAAAAATCAGCATCATCAATAACAAATAACAGTTTCTGAGAATGAATCTTGTTCCTGAAATGTGTTTCACAAGTTAACAAATCATTAAATGCTCTCAACAGTAATATGAGGCAATGAGTGTGTTAGGATACCAATAACCCCTTTGTTGTGAAAGCTGGGGTTGCTTTTATTTCTGATTTTATTTGTTACTCAATTTATTGGCAATATTTGGTCTAGTTGATCCCTCACTCATTCTTTAAACACTTTCCTTCCTTCGCTCTGGCCCCCAATTTCTCTCACCAAACATGTGTTGCTGATTCTTATCTTTCCACTGTCGAAATTTGAAAGGCCTTGGGACTCATTCTTTGAAATTCCATCATCTCTCTCAATAATTTCATCTAGAACCACTATCTTAAATTTCATCTGTGTTTAAAGGCCAGGAATAATCTTCTTTAAAATTCTAGTCATCTCAAAGTCAACTACAAAAATTTGAATCCTCATCTTCTTCTCAACTTTTATTTTCCCTTATCTTGTTTCCCTCCAACTTACTAGGTTATAACTCCATCATTCCTAAATTTTGGATATATTTAAGGCATCATTATCTTATATTTCTAATCTGATATATTAGCAAATTCTATTGACTTTTTCTTCAAAACTCACTCACATGCAACCACCTCTCCCTACCACTACAACTACCATTTCAGTACACATTTTGCAAGACTTTATCTAGCATATGAGAGATCTGATTCCATTCTTGTGACCATCAGTACATTTTCCACACATGAGCCAGAATGATAATACTCAACATATGCCAGATCACATATCACATATTTTCTAACACTCCTATAAATTTTTCTTATATCCATGGAAGTTCCATAAATTTTATTTTTTCCCATTTCAATGACTTAGTGAGCACTCAGTGTTCTACTCATGTTCTTATACTTCTTTTATCAACATAACTAAACACAACCATTATTTTTTCTAGTTCTATTCCTGACATAAATTACAAGTTTTATTAAAATAGCAAAATTTTTAAATTAAACTTTGTTATGGATGAATTTGAAAATCAGCATTAGTTGCAGGCAGTGATTTCTACTAAAAACACTTGATAATAACTATTGTCTATCAAAGCATGCAGAAAAGTGTTATTTGGTGCATAAAAATTATATTAGTTGTATAAATTAGGGCTAAGATAAAGGCTATAACTGATTTGAACAATTTGGAAATTTTCATTACTTTCTCTGAGTTATCACATCTCATAAACTTCTGCTATTGTGTATTACTCAGTATTAAATTTCAGCTAACAGAAACAAGGATGAATAGTTTGGCAAGGTACAAGAGCAACATCAATCATCACAGCGCTATGTCATTATATAACACTCCACCCTAAACTTAATTTTGATTGGAACTTAATATACTGATTTTGCTATTCTTAACAATTCTAACCCATTTTCTTGATCAAATTTTCTTTGAATAGTTGGATGTTTTGTGGGAAGCCCAAATCAACATTTTGTGGTAGAATGGTGGAGAAATTAATGTTGGAAGTCATTATTATCTATGGGAAATTCACAGGTGTCATTTTAACAGTATTATTTCAGAAACAAATAATTTGATCTAATATGCTAGATATAGGAGAAGTGATTATATTTACATTGATCAGGATGAGATTAGGTTAAGCTTTTCTTACACACTGCCAAAGCAAGAGATTGAAATCCAAAACTTAATCAAATAGCTAGCCCAATGCTCAGAATTCAGAAGGTTATATCTCTTGAATTGAGTTGAATTTAATGATCATTTTGACACTACTATGTATACACTGGCTAAGCATATGGGAAAGTTTTATGTGTGATTGTGTAACTTACCTCTTCATAGATTTTTTAGTCACAGAGTTTGCATATTTAGGTAACAACATTTTAAACACTCAGCCCTCACACCCATCCCACTTTCTGAAACTAATATGAATAAATGCATCTCATGTGGTTTCTGAATTTGTCTACATTTGTATTAAAATACCTATTTGATATTAAGGAAATATCAAAGACTAGAAATTCTCCAACCCCAAAAATGAAGAAAAAAAGATTCTCCAAACTTTTTACAATAAGTATGTATCTAGAAATGTCTTTTTATTGTAACAAAACACATAATCTGTATTTTCAAAGCAAAATAATTTTGATAATGTACACAGAAATACAAGCAGAAATATTGATTTAACATAGTAAACAAATAACTAAAAAGTTACTATTTTGAATTGAAAATAACAACTCTTTTTCCTTGCTTTTTGTTTCAGGGAACTGAAACTGATTAATTTGTTCAGTGTTTTTTGACAACGTGTATTAGACAAGAATAGAAGATGTGGCCAATATTTAAAGAGTCCTAAATTCTTAATCTGGAAATTTCTAAGTTTTAAACGTTAGTTAACAATTTTCAGAAAATGACTTATGAGGACACTTTTTAAAAATTAAATATATTTAAAAATATTATTTTGTTGGGTTTTGCACTTCCAGAATTGTAACTTGTTTTCAAATGAGTGTGTTTTTTGGTTTGTTTCTTGCTTTATATTTTAATCACCTTCAAATCTGGTATGGGAAAGAAGAAAAGATGTATAATCCTTATACGATGTTCCCATATTTTTCTCCACAGCAAAGATATACAAAGTCAGAGAGAAGAGTACTTTAACTATAGAAGAAAAAGGGTAAGAATTATTACAGCAGACTCTCTTGTCAGATACCCTGCCAGAAGAAGCAAATGGAGGAAAATATTTGAAAGGTTAAAAACGTTTTAAAAGCCTAGAATTTCATATCCAGCAAAGTTGTCCTTCAGAAGAAAAAAAAAACTTTCTTAAATAACCCTACCGACCAAAAAATCATTGTTGGCAATCTTGCCCTGGAAAAGATATTAAGAATGTTCTCCATAGGAAATAAAAATAATGCAGATCAGAAACAGGGATCTGCATAAGGAAATAACATTAGAAAACGAGAAAATAACAATAACTATTTGTCTTGTTCTTAATTTTAAAGTATCTAAAAGATAACTGATCAAAAATGCCTAAAAATAAATGCAAGGTGTTATTATAACATATGAATAAGTTATTGGATTGATAGTGCTACTAGAGTAAATGTGAAGAAGGAATTGAGAATTTCATCATATGATATTTGCACTACTCATGAAGTGGGATAGTGTCATTTGAAGATAAAATTAGGTTAGTTGCAAATGTAGGCCATTGCTTTGCTGGCCCAGCTGCATGGCACTTTGAGCTGTCACTGCTGTTTCCTAAGTTTTGGTCCCCTCCACTATCTTGGGGGAGGTAAATCTCTCTTTCTCTGTTTTTCTTTCCAATTTACTTTCCAAATAAAC
>NW_007095518.1:4578-20345 GCF_000164805.1 Carlito syrichta
AATATAACAATTATAGTTTAAAACTAATGAGATATAAGAAGCTATACCATACTAGTATTAACCAACAGAAAACTGGAGTACCTATGGTAATTTTAAGCAAAGGAGACCAGAACAGGAAAATAATGAGAAATAAATAGGGTATTATATAATTATCAAAAGGCCTGTTATCCAAGAATATGTTAGCAATCATAAATGGGTAAACATCTAACATGAGTACATCAAACTATGTGAGACAAAGCTGAGAGAAATATTCCACAAAGAATTATCACGAATTTTATACAATAAGAGTATATTCCACAAAATAGAAAAGCAAAGACTCATCCCCACTTATTCTATGAGAATAGTATTACCCTAATATCAAAACCAGAAAAAAACATCAAAAGAAAGATACAAACCAAGATCACTCATAAAATTAGACACAAAACTTTTTACACACTGACATATCAAATTGAGTAATATAGAATAAGAGTTATATACTTACAAAAAATGGAACTTATGCCTGTGGTGCAAGCTAGTTCAACATTTTAAAAAATTCAATATAATTCACTACATTCACAGACTAAAAGAGAAAAATAATATTATTATATCAATACACAATGGCTAATGAAACAACATAAGAGCAAATAAAACTATACACATTTTAAAAATAACAACTATGATTCTTTTCATAAATTAAATGATCGCCTATCTCAAAAATGCTAAAGAAATGACAACAGGCCGGGCTCAGGTCCGCGGGTTCGAGACCCACCTGGACAACTTGGCAAGACCTCATCTCTAAAATAAATAAAAAAATTAGCCGGGCGTTGTAGTGTGCATCTGGCTTTCAGATAAAAACTCTGGTTTCTAGTTTGATCTGAAGGAATAAATTCGAGTGTATTACATCGGATCACTCCTTCAAAAATAATTCCATTTTCTTTTGTGGGGGATCCTCTCATAACATATTTTGAATATAAGTTCCTTAGCACATATACATTTTGCAAATGCTTTCTCTGTCTTTTTAATTTCTTATTTTCTTTCACAGAGTAGTTTTAATAATATTCAGCATACCAATTTTGTATTCATGAATAATACTAGTGGTGTTTTATTTAAAAACTCATTTCCAAATCCCAGGTCATGTAGATTTTTTCTATGTTCAAGAGGTCGTATCATTTTACATTATTTATTTAATTTATAAATTTCATGTTCAGTTAATTTTTGTAGAACGTCAAAATCTGTGTCTAAGTTCACTTTTTACATGTGGAGGTCCAATTTTTCAAGCACCATTTGTTTACAAGCCAGTTTCTAAACTCTCTATTCTGTTTTGTTGATTAATGCATTCTTTCACCGGTACATTTTTCTGACTAAAAATAACTCCTAAAATCAGGTATTGGGACTCATTCTGCTTTTTTTCTTCTTTGATATTGTGTGTGCCTTTTCATATGTTGTGGAATACAAGTATTGACTACACAAGTAGGCTGAATACAAGTGAAGTTTGAGTCTCCAACTGGTCCTCACTCCCCCTGGTATGGGATCAGGCACCCTTTGTGCTCTTTTTTTTTGACTTGAAGTCTCACTCTGTCCCCCAGACTGGAGTGCAGTGGCCGCTCCTGGCCACCGCAGCCTCAACCTGCTGGTCTCCGGCGATCCTTCTGCCTCAGCCTTCTGAGTAGCCAAAATTACAGGCATGTGCTACCATGCCTGGCTGATTTTTTGATTTATTGTAGAGATGAGGTCTTGCTGCCCAGGCAGGTCTCGAACCCGCAGGCTCAGACAATCCACTCACCTCAGCCTCCCAAAGGCGCGGGATTACAGGCTGAGCAACCGAGTCTGGCTCCTTTGTGTTCTTATGTGCACCCCCTCCATGACTTCTTTGCCTAGGGATGCCCAGTGACTGCTGATTCCTCCCTTTTGCTAATTTGATTAATGTTCAGGGCCCCCTAATGAGTGAAAACATGCAGTATTTGCTTCTTTGCTTCTGTGATAGATCACTAAATATGATGGGCTTCAACTCCATCCAATTTCCTGTGAAGTTCATGATTTTGTTCTTCTTTATGGTTGTGTAATATTCCATCATGTATATGTATCACATTTTCTTTATTCAGTCCATTTTTGAAGGGCAGTGGTGTTGGTTCCATGTTTCTGCTATTGTGAATAGTGTGGCATTATACAGGCATGTGCAGGGGTCTTTTTTGTAGAAAAATTTATGTTCCTCTGGGCATATTCCCAGGAGATGGATTACTGGGTTGTATAGAAGGTCAACTTTTAGTTCTTTTAGGAATCACCGCATTGCTTTCCATAGAGGGTGAACTAGATTGCACCCCCACCATCAGTGTGTAAGTGTTCCCTTTTGTCTGCACTTGTAGCAACATTTTTTATTTATTAATGATGACCATTCTTACTGGAGTTAGGTGGTATCTCATCATAGTTTTGATTTGCATTTCTGTAAAGATTAGTGAACCACATAAGTTTTAGAATCAGTTTTGCAATATTGGCAAAAAACTTGCTGGGATTTTGACTGACATTGCATTAAATCTATAGATCAAGTTGAGTATAATTGTCACCTTAATATTGCTGAGTCTTCCAATTAACAAGCATGGACTGTAGGTCACTTTATTTAGAACTTTTTGAAATCTTTTTGGTAAATGGTATTGGTTTTTCAAAATTTCAAATTTCAATTTTTCACTGATAGTATATAGGAAAAAATTTAATTTTGTATATTAACTTTGTGTCCTGTGACTCTTCAATATTTACATTTTAGGTCCAGAGAGATATTGTTTTCTTTTTTTTTTGAATTGGAGTCTCACTCTGTTGCCCAGACAGGAGTGCAGTGGTTGCTCCCAGCCACTGCAGCCTCGACCTACTGGGCTCTGGCGATCCTTCCACCTCAGCCTTCCATGTAGCTAGAACTATAGGCACACGCTACCATGCCCGGCTGATTTTTTTATTTATTGTAGAAATGAGGTCTCACCAAGTTGCCCAGGCGGGTCTCGAACCCATGGGCTCAGGCAATCCACTCACCTCAGCCTCCCAAAGCATGGGATTACAGGCTGAGCCACCGAGCCTGACTGACTGTTTTTCTTGATTAAAATAATCCTTAAAGGGACTTCCAATGTGGAAGAGTTGAAATAAAAAAAAGACAAAATAAAAAATGACAAAAGCAATAAAAGGTAACAAAATCGACAAGTTAAAAAACTGTTATGAGCAGTGGAAAAAGATCTCAATATGCACATCAAAAAGAAAGTACTTTAAAGGAGACTGAAGCTTAAACATGTCAGAATAAATACTCACATTTTAATAAATAACTTTTGCTTTTCTGCCAAAAATAAAAAAATGGCAGAGCAACTTTAGAAGATTTTTGGCAGTTGGTTACAAAGACAGTATAGTATTTTTATGTGATGCATTTAGCATATTCTTAGGTATTTACTCTATTGAATTAGAAAGTAATGTACACATTAAACCCTGCACACGAGTGTCTATCACAATTGTATTTATATTTGTCTAAACTAGAAGCAACCAAGATACACTTTAACATGTACATAGAGAAAGCTGTGGTAAATCCATACAACAAAATATTTTTCATCAATACAACTAAATGAACTATCAAGCCAAAAAAGAACATTGAGGAACTTAAATTAATATGAAAAGCTTGACTAATGTATGATTCCAGTTTTAAGGCATTCTGAAAATAATAATACAGTGAGTAAACAGCTCAGTGGTTAATAAGGTTTTGGCATGAGTTGGGTGGTTGCAAGTTAAATAAGTATAACAAAAGAGACTTTTAGGGTGACCAAATTATTCTGTATGATAGTATAATGATGAATTCAGAACACCATCACAGAAACAAACACCAGAATAATTTATGATCAAATATCTGTAGTTGACAAACAAAGTTCACAACTTTAACTCTACTCCTTGTCAGCTAAGCACCAAAATGGATTTTCTCAAACCATACTCAACCTCCAAATAAAAACAATATCAAGGTCATATTTCTGCCTAGCATGATACAATATCTTGTGTGCAACCAAAACACACTAACTCCTTTCTCATAAGAAGATATAAAGTCCTTGAATGATGTTTAGTCTTGTCCTTGATAGCCTATAACCTAAACAGACTATAAAGTCAAAGCTTCTTATACTACATCATAAAGAAACAAGACAGAGGAGAGAACAAAGATGTTATACAGTGTACACACACATGCATATGCTTACACACATGTATGCACATATATGAATTCAGGAACAAGATAAGGAGGAGATATTTGTGATGGTTATAGACCTCACTTTTGTAATCTATCACATGGCCATAGCTGATATTTAAAACTACCTTCTTCCACTACCCACTCCATATTCTTTTGACTTAATCAAGTACTTCAACTGGTCATGATTCTTTACCTGATAGGATGATATAAACCATGATTCCAGAAGTGTCTGGAACATTAGAGTTCTATCTGAGTAAGATTGTTGTAATTTTCCATGAACTTCAATCACAATGCAATACTGGGAGGCATTCAAAGGCACGGTCCTCAAACCCTGAGCCATGGACAGGGCTTGTTAGGAACCAGACCACACAGCAGGAGGTGAGCAGCAGTGAAGCAAACAAAGCTTTGTTTGCATTTACAGTGGCTCCCCATTGCTTGCATTACCTCCTGAGATCCATCTGCTGTCAGATCAGCTGAGGCATTAGATTCTCTCAGAAGCACAAAATCTATTGTGAACTGAACATGTGAGGGATCTAGATTATGTGCTACAAATTATAATCTGAGGTGGAGCTGAGGCAGTGACGCTAGTGCTGGGGAGCAGCTGCAAATACAGATTGACCTTAGCAGTGAGATTTTGACTGAACATCCCCTTCTACTCCATGAAAAAATTGTCTTCCAAGAAACTGGTCTCTGATGCCAAAAAGACTGTGGACTGCTGCTCTAAAGGATCTCTTATTTAAAACAAACTCATCCTTAAATCTATTGTGGAATAGTGCTACAATTTCCCCCTTAGTAGTTAGGTTGAATCATCCCAGTCAGCACAGTAACTCCCTTATTTTATTGGTTCAGAAGCCTGAGAACCCCAAAGTGGCCAGTGGAAGTCTTAACTTTCAGTTCAATGATATAATGGTTGTGTCCCCTGGTAGAGTAATTATTTCCTTTTCAGCAAAGATATCTAGGCCAAAAGAGCATGATGTTATGAAGATGGGGGGAAAATGGTAGTGGGTTAATAAGGATAGTAGTCAGTGGTGCCACTCCCGTTTCTATCTCTTGATCCCTGTTATGAGAGAAACAACACCACACACTGAACTTATTCAAAACATATACAGCCCCCTGAAGCTTTTGCCCCAGCTCATCAATGTGTTGTCACATAGATGGTGCTGAGACTGAGTCTTCAAAAGTTCATTTCAACATTCTGTCAGACCTGTCACTTTAGGATGATGTGGAATATGGTAAGACCAGTGAATTCCATGATTCTGGGCCCATCACCACATTTTATTTTCTGTAAAGTAAGTTTCTTGATCAGAAGTAATGATGATAGCCGGGCTCGGTGGCTCAGCCTGTAATCACGCGCCTTTGGGAGGCTGAGGTGAGTGGATTGCCTGAGCCCGCGGGTTAGAGACCCGCCTGGGCAGTGAGACCTCATCTCTACAATAAATCAAAAAAATCAGCCGGGCGTGGTATCACATGCCTGTAATTCCCGCTACTTGGAAGGCTGAGGCGGAAGGATAGCCGGAGCCCAGCAAGTCGAGGCTGCGGTGGCCGGGAGCAGTCACTGCACTCCAGTCTGGGCGACAGAGTGAGACTCCAACTCAAAAAAAAAAGTAATGATGATGAATAAGATATTCTGAGCCGGGCTCGATGGCTCAACCTGTAATCCCGCGCCTTTGGGAGGCTGAGGTGAGTGGATTGCCTGAGCCTGCGGGTTCGAGACAGGCCTGGGCAGGCGAGACCTCATCTCTACAATAAAAATCAAAAATTTAGCCGTACATGGTAGCGCCCGCCTGTAATTCCGGCTGCTTGGAAGGCTGAGGCGGAAGGATTGCTGGAGCCCAGCCGGCAAGGCTGCGGTGGCCGGGAGCGGCCACTGCACTACAGTCTGGGTGACAGAGTGAAACTCCAACTCAAAAAAAAAGATATTCTGTATGTTCATGAACAGAAGTTTTGGCAGAAGCATTGCATGGGGGGACGGGAAATCCATATTCAGAGTAAGTTTTCCAATAAGAACAAAACACTGTCCCTTCCAAGATGGAAGTGATCCAATGTAATCAACCTGCCAGCCAGTAGGTGATTAACCCAGGAAATGATACTATATTGGTGATGTAATGTTGGTCTCTTTTATTGGCATATTGAGTATTCAGCAGTGGCTTTAGCCCGATCAGCCTTGGTGAGTGGAAGTCCACATTGATGAGCCTATGAATAATCTCTACTTCTGCCACCATGGCCACTTTGTCATGAACTCATTGGGCATTGACAGTGGTGTCTGGGAAATTGAATGACTGGTATTCACAAAACCAATCATCTTATCCACTTGATTATTAAAGCCATCCTCTGTAAATGTTATCCTTTGATGGGCATTCACATGAGATACAAGTATTCTCACTTTTTGTTCATTCAGAGAGATCAATCCTCATACCTCTTCTACAGATTTTCTTGTCACCAATATTCTAATTATGAATTTTCTATGTCCCTGGTCATCCAGCCAAACCGTCGGTCGCTGACCATGAATTGGTAGATAACTTCATGTCTGGCCATTTCTTCTTATAAATGACATAAGGAATCAGATACACTGCTCAAAGCTCTTCCCATTGGAATATTTTTCTTCACCATGGTCCTTCTGAGATATCCAGAAAGGGCTGTAGTGCTTTCAGCAGAGCCTATGATCAGGACTATCTTTAAACCAGGCCTGAGTTGTCTCCTTCTCTTTTGTCTGCTCATGGTAAATTTTTCATGAGACCATAAGTGAAAACTAGAAAAGAAAAAGTAGCAGTAGACTATGGGCATTTGAGACACTTTTTCATGAAATTTACTTGTGTTTTGGGAGTCAACTTAGGCCCAATTCTATATACTTAATTTCTATGTAATGATAGAGTATTTCTGTGAATGTCCAATTTTATGGCTTTATATGTTTGATAACAACATCAATGGGTCTGTCAAGTCACCTGATAACTTTGTGGACAATGTGAAGCATCCAGTCTCTATTAAAACTCAGTAGAAGCTTAAAGTTGTTTCTCAAAAGAAGAGTAGTTATCTGGAGAGGATGGAAGCACTTAGTTTCTGCCTGTGCTGTGATTTACCTCTAATATAGAAATCTGCTGAAAGCTCCAGATTGTATCTCTCTATTTGCCATAGACACTTCAAGTATCTGCTAGAATGCATGACCCAAGTGTCAGCCCAGCTTGTACAGCAGCCTGGGTCTGTGGCAAAGCCTTCTCATATTCTGGACTCCTAAAAACTAATAGATCTTTTCAATCACTTGGAAAGTGAGTCGTAATGACATATCCAGAAGAGAAATGAATTTCCTTCAAAATCCAAAAAGGCCCACATAACTAATGGGATGCTTTTTTGCTGTTGCTATTGTTGGAAGGACCAGATTCAACAATTTATCCATCACCTTAAAATGAATGTCTCAACCTGCTCATTGCCACTAGAATTCTAGAAATGTCACTGAGGTAGACAGTTCCAGAATTTTTGTTGAATATATTTTGTTCATATATCCATTCACCAAATGTCAACAGTGTCAACAAGCAGTGTGATATTTTATGGGGAGAAAAGGAAATCAAGATCCTTGCAAATTAAATAATGACGCAGAGCTAGAAAGATGTTATATTGTTGAGACAGGACAGTGAAATTATATTGCTAGCCTTATCAGCTTAACGTAAACTATTTCTAGTGGACCTTATTGACAAGAACAGAAGAGAAGACATTTGCCAGAACAGATTAACTTGTGCAGTCAATAAAGTTAACTTGTCCTTCCACCTCAGCCTTTCAAGTAGCTGGAACTATAGTCATGCAATTCTATGCCCAACTATTTTCTTTTTGGGGGGCTTATTGTACAGAAGAAGTCTCACCAAGTTGACCAGACTAGTCTTGAACCTGTAGGTTCAGACAAACCACTCTCCTCATTTTCCTGAAGTGATGGGATTACAGGATGAGCTATTGAGCCCAGCCATGAACAGCTGTTTTACACCTGTTTTACAAGGTCATTAATCTCATTATTAGGACAGAGATCACAACACTTAATTACCTCTTAAAGTCTCTACTTCTTAATATGAACACCTTGATGATCAAGTTTTAACACATAAATTTTGGGGATACATCCAGACTGTAGCAAATCTCTGGGTCCCAGAGATTACAGTCCTTTGAACTCTCCTTTAATCACCAGCATTGACTATAGCAGACAGTATAATTTATCTAACTTATTTTCAACTCTCTTTAATATCTTAAGTAACATTATACAGTTAAAAGTGCTTGAACATCATTTATTTCAGTTGATCAGTGTAATATTTTGTTAGAAATATTTTGAGTAGAAAAATTAGAAAAATGACTGGCAGTGCATACATGCCATAAATATTACTCCATCAAGATAAATTGAAGAGATAATATCTGCTGATGAAAGTATTTATTTGGATTATGACCTCATTGTTCAACATTTCTAAATCAGATTACAACAATAAAATTAGAGGTAGTGTGATAATGAGAATGTCACATATAAAATTAACTGTATATATACATGTCATAGAAAATAAAACCTTGAGGAATATTTTGGATTTTATAGAGCCAAATTGTAAAATTTTCTTTGTTTTTTTAGAAATTGTATTAATAAAATAAACTGAAATAATTGAAAAATAGATAATTACAAAATAAAATTGTGTAAATGTTGAATTATCTTACATAGCCTCCCACAGAAATATATATATCTGTTTTGTCCGTAATTGTGAAATTGCAACAGCACCATTAGAATAAAGAAGAAAGAGATATGTGAACGTGACTTCATTTGTATTTTTCTTTTTCATCATTTACTCAAATATATTATAAACAATGAGAATATGCTATTTATGTCTTTTATGTGTCCCAATAACAAATGAAAGATAGAGATATGATTCAGTACACTTTAAACTAATAGAAAAGCTCATTCTAAAAAAATACAGAAGCAATTCACACATTTATATCTAATCAAGTAAGTTATAACAACCTAGATAATAACATTAGAAGTTTGCTAAATGCTCCGCTAAATTCATATTTTGTTTTATAAACAACAATCATCAAACAATGTACCTCCTTGGTGAAAAATTGTATCACGTCATTCATGCATGTCCAGTTTTAAGTAGTTTTTGCCTGGGACAACTGATACACAACACATTTTTTCTGCAGACACCTTATTAATTCACCATGTCTGTTAACTCCCTAAAATAGTCACAACTCTGCTTTGGAGGATATTTATAGATTCATCCTAAAAATATTTACTACTAGGCCCTATATTAGTTTCCAGAGCAGACCTGGTCCTGTTCTCCTGAGCTTATACAGATAGCTAGGTGGTAACATTAAAATGCGATGGGTGTTATGGTAAAGAAATTACAGGGCACTATGAGAACATATGTCAAGGGAACAAGCATAACCTTGTCTCAAGTTCATGGAAGCTTTTCATAGACAATGTATTTTAAGTTGTGACAAAAATGAGTATGAAGAAACAAAACACAAGAGATCATGGAGAGTGTTGCAAGCCAAGGAAACAACATGCAGAGAAGTCTAGAGGCAAGATGAAGTCAAAGTTTTATAAAGAACTGAACTCATATAAATAGACAGTCAAGAAATGAGTACAGACTACAAAGGCATAATCAACTGTGTCAAGGAGTTAAGGAGATTTGGAATGATTGAGGTAAGCAGGAAAGTGACAGCAATCAATTTTTATTTTCAGAAAATTACTTTATTTGCTCAATGGGGAATAGATTGGAGAGAATAAGAGCCTGGGACAGAGAAAATGGCCACCTGATTTGGGGTGGTAGAAGTGTGGATGGGAAAAATAGATTTGTTTGAGAGATTTGTGATAGACCTGACATATTTCACTGTGCAGAGTAGAAGACAGAGACAAACCAAGATTTCTGGCTTGTGCAACTTAACAGATGAGAGTCATTTTGAGACAGAGAACACTAGGGAAGAGCTACAATTTTGAGACAAATATATAAATTCAGTTTCATACAGGTTGAATTTGACATACTAGCAAGAAGTTTAGTTGAAAATGTCAAGTGGGTAGGTGGATACATGTCCCACCAATCTAGTACAGCCTAGTAAGAGGTTTGGGTTAGATCTTTAGGTCTGGAAATCATCATTTATTCAGACTTTCATTAAAAATATTTTCTAATTTTTTATTATAATTCAAGTTCTGGGCATCTTTAGCACATAAAAGTAACCGAAGACACGGAAGGAGTAAAAGTGGCAGAGACAATGACATGGGGTAAGGTGAACAAAGACCACAGAATTGCATAAACCCTAATAGTTGACAACAATTGAAAAAGAAGAGGAGACCATGAAGGATAAGTAGAAGCAGGAGTTACAGATGTGGAAAAGAAAACACAACGAAGTCCAAGAAAATATTGGTGTCATAGGAGCTCATGAGGCAAAAGTGTAATAGGAGTGAGGAGAGAAGAAGCAGAATAGAGAGCTACCAACAAAACAAGCCAGATGAGAACTGCGCTGGATTTTATCACATCTATGTCGTCACTATGAGAGTGACCTCAGGAATATTGAGCGTTAAAGTCACAATACAATGGGTCAAAACACAGGAGAACAGCCAGTGAAAAGTGTCAGGTGTATACCATTTTAACATGAGGTAGAAATGAATAAGTTGGTGTTCATATGTAGATACTCTGGGGTAACCTTCAGAAGTTTATAACCAGATGATGTGGTAAAAGTCCTATGAAGGCTCTACAGATGTCACCTCACTTCAGATCCTCTGTAAAACTGGAACATGGCTAAACCAAAAATTCTTGCTATTCCACTATAATAAGATAGGATTGCTTAGTTATTTTCAAATTTTACAAATTTGCCATAAATGTACAGTGCAGCTAGCCAGAATGTGAGCACTTATCTATACTCTTAGATTGTAATTAAATCTCTGAAAATACACGTTTGATGTTTTCTCATTGTTTTATTGGCCTATTTTACTCCTGACATCTGTCAAGTGTCAGGCAATTTTCAAAAAAAAAAATATAAAAAGTCAAATCCCAGATGCTGATCTTTTTTCCCTATAACTTATGCTGCAATCTAATTTCAGTTTTAATTCATGGTGTCTTGGTTATTTTTTTTTCCCGCAATTGATATGTCAAGTTTCTAAAGAAAACCTCATAAATCAAGTGGAGAAACAAGAGCCTTATAAAGTAGTTATAGAAGGTGTTTTTATGAATGCTAGGTAATGCAATATTCTGTGAAACATAATTACCTTCCATAGAGTGTATATACTGATTCAACAGTACAAAGTCATCAATTCTTCCAGAAAAATAGCTTTGTTTAACAGAGTAACTGGTCAAATTTCTCTTCCCCCCCAAAAAAATTGCTCACAATTAAAATAACAGGAAAGATACTAATGATGCCTATGAAAAAGAGCATCCCCCCTTCCTTACTAGCAGAGACCCGGTCTAACTTAATTAAACAAGAGATGTGTACAACAGAAGAAGCTGTGCTCCTTGCCTACTCCAGGCACTTTTTATTGTTTCATCTAGCCAAACCACAGTAAATTTGTGGTTACTGCCCCTGTATGACTTAGAAATTGATCTGATTGAATTTTTTGTCGACAAGACAGGAGGCAAAGTCTGCTGACAGGTTTCTTGAAAAGACTTCTCAATCATTGAACAGATACATGAGATAGGGGTTATTTCCTTTAAGGTGTCGGCCATTGCTATACAAGGCTGATATGCCTAGAGTTTTGCAGCTACATCAAGACCTCAAGAAAGGAAGCTCAAGAACTAAAGCCAAAATGCTGAGAATGTCAGAACAGAGAGATAGAAATAACCAAAGTCAGGAAAGACAAAATTCAGCCTCTGCAATAAACAACACTTGAACCTTTTTTCCTCAAGATTCCATGTAATGTGGAGCAACACCTCTTTTTTGTATTGCTTGTCATCTTGATTTACCTTTTAATTACACAAGAAAATTGTATAATAAATGCCCTTGTGTTAATTTCAACCATGTCAGTCAACATTACTTGCTAAACTTTTAGAAATAATGGTGATTCTGTCATCTCTGGAAAGATTAACTTCAAGTATACAATGAAATGAAGAAAAATTTAAATATCCTTACTTGAATGCCAACTCCCTCTGACACAATTTAGGTTGTTGTCATAAGGCTAAGGGTATCCAGAAAACAAATAGTCCCTTTGCAGGTAGTTAAAATTGAACCAGAGGGCATAAAATAAAGCAGGGAGGGAGTTATTTCTAATGCAAAAGATTAAAATATGAGAAAAGGTCAAAGATAACATGTTAGACAGACACTAGACTTGCAAACAAAATTAAATCATACTATTCTTTTTTTATTTTTTATTTTTTTGAGTTTGGAGTCTCACTCTGTTACCCAGACTGGAATGCAATGGCATGCTCCAAGTCACTGCTGCCTTGACCTGCTGGGCTCCAGAGATTCTTCCACCTCAGCCTTCCTACCGATGCATACTACCATGCCCAACTAATTTTTTTTTATTGTAGAGATGAAGTGTTGCCACGTTGCCTAGGTGGGTCTCGAAACCACGGGCTCAGGCAATGCACTCTCCTGAGCCTCTCAAAGTACTGGGATTACAGGCTGAGCCACTGAGCCCAGTCAAATCATACTATTTTAAAAACTCATGAGAACAATGAAAATTAAGTTTGTTTATACCATGAAACATTTAACAAATGAGACAGCATTAAAGGATGATCTTTCAATGGCATATCTAAAATCCTACTACAATAACTCAAAAATAGCATACCATTTATATTATATTACTAAAAAGTGCATTGACTAAATTAACCTTAAAATATCTCATATCTAGGTATAAAATTTTTTGAAATAATATATTAACTATTTAGTACTTTCCCCTTCATGCATCCTTTAAAGAACAATAGCATCCACTGAAAAGTAATGAGGATAATGACAATTATGTTATGATCATAACCTTTATATTGAATAGTGCAGTTTACATATTTTAACTCACTTGAGCCTTCTAGTGGTCCAGTGAGATAAGAAAGAATAAATATTCTCCCCATTCTACAGTTGAGGTAATGAGGTGGAGTCATTAAGACATTGTCTTACCCAAGATCACATAGTAAGAGATGAAGTGGGGATTTGAACCCTAGCAGTTTGGCATAAGAGCCCATGTTCTTAGGTGGAATGAGAATACTTGATATGGCCCCAATTTGATTACTGCCAGGACAACTAATAAAAGAAAGATTAAGTATTGACTACTCTGAAGTCAATAAAGACTTCCATCACTTTTTAAGTTACTAATCTGAAATAAAAATTATCATATTACTAATACTATCAGCTTGATTTTGGGCAAACTCTAACTCATAACTCTTAAACTGACTCAAAAACTCCTAAACACATTTCTTAAACTCTCTGAACCACAGATACCTTATCTGCAAATATTACTCTTTCTAAAAAGTTTTGTGAAAAATATTTTTAAAAAACGGTACACAATGAAGCTAGCACACTGCTTGCCACACAGTAACGAGTCAATTATATTTCCTTTTGCTACAACTTTTGTTTTTTTAGGTACCAATGATGCTCTGCTTCTTGGGAATTTGTCCTATTCTGGCTATAGTGGTGAGATATAAAGACATATCTTTTGTGTGGCAGAGACAGGCTAAAAACAGTTAAAATTATTCCTTTCAAAGATCAACCTGAAAAAGCTTTTGATAAAACACAGCATCCCTTCTTGATAAAACCCTTCAAACATCTAAGTATAGAAGGAACATACCTCAAAACAGTAAGTGCCATCTACAACAGACCAACAGCTAGCATATTGCTAAATGGTCAGAAACTGGACCATTTCCCCTGAAAACTGGAACAAGACAAGGCTGCCCACTGTCAACCCTCTTGTTCAATATTGTGTTGGAAGTCCTAGCTCAGGCAATTAAACAAGAGAAGGAAATCGGGGGTATTCAAATAGGAAAAGAGGAAGTCAAGTTATCCCTCTTTGCTGATCCTATACCTTGAAAATCCAAGAGAATCTGTCAAAAACCTGCTTGCACTGATAAAAGAAGGTCTAAGGGTACAAAATAAATAGGCAAAAGACAATTGTATTCCTCTACACCAACAACAAGCAGGCAGAGAACCAAATAAAAAGCACAATCCTATTCACAATAGCTACCAAAAAAATGAAATATCTCGGCACTTTCCTAACCAGAGAAGTGAAAGACCTTTACAATGAAAATTGCAAAGCACTGCTTAAAGAATTCCAAGAAGACACAAACAAATGCAAAATTATTCCATGCTCATGGATAGGAAGAATCGACATTGTTAAGATGTCCATCCTACCAAAAGCAATCTAGAGATTCAACACAATACCCATTAAGTTACTAACATCATTCTTCTCAGACCTGGAAATGACAATACAGAAATTCATATGGAAATATAAACAACCACAAATAGCTAAAATAATCCTTAGCAAAAAAAAAAAAAAAGCAGGAGGTATCACACTTCCAGATTTCAAATTTTACTATAAGGCTACTATAATCAAAACATACTGTTATTGGTACAAGAACAGGTATATAGACCAATGGAACAGGTTAGAGATTCCAGAAGCAAAGCCTCAGTTCCTCAACCAGCTCATCTTTGACAAAGCCTCCAACACCACCACTGGGGAAAGGGGAAACTATTCAGTAAATGGTGCTGGGAAAACTTGCTGACCACATGCAGAAGATTGAAACAGGACCCCTACCTATCACCACGCACAAAAATTAATGCTAAATGTATCAAAGACCTGAATATACAACCTCAAACTATAAGAATCTTAGAAAGTGCAGGAGACACCCTTATGAAAATTGGAACTGATAACCAACCCCTATTCAGAACCCTAAAGGCCAATACCTTATGAAATAAAATAGACAAGTGGGACCTCATCAAATCAATGAACTTCTGCAAAGCAAAAGAAACTATCAAGAGAGCAGGGAGATAGCTAACAGAATGGGAAAATAATTTGCCAACTGTATATCTGACAAAGGTCTAGCATCTAAGATCTACAAGGAACTCAAACGCGCCGAAAGTAAAAAAACAAGCAATCCCTTTAAAAAGTGGGCTAAAGACATTAATAGACACTGCTCAAAAGGAGATATGCAGGCAGCCAACAGACACATGAAAAGATGCTCAGTCTCATTCATCATCAGAGCAATGCAAATCGAAAGCACACTGAGATACCACTAACCCCTGTAAGAATGGCCATCATTAATAAAACAAATCACAACAGATACTGGTGTGGATGTGGAGAAAAAGAAATGCTTCTAAGCCAGGCTCGGTGGCTCAGCCTGTAATTCCGCGCCTTGGGGGGCTAAGGTGAGTGGATTGCCTGAGCCTGGTGGTTTTGAGACCCGCCTGGGCAACTTGGCGAGACCTCATCTCTACAATAAATTTATAAAAAGTAGCCAGGTGTGGTAGTGCGCGCCTGTAGTTCCAGGTACTCGAAGGCTGAGGCGGAGGATCGCCGGAGCCCAGCAGGTCGAAGCTGCGGTGGCCGGGAACGGCCACTGCACTCTGGTCTGGGCGACAGAGTGAGACTCCAACTCAAAAGAAAAAGAAAAAAAAAGAAAAGAAATGCTTCTACACTGCTGGTGGGAAAACAAACTGG
>NW_007095518.1:20365-20888 GCF_000164805.1 Carlito syrichta
TAAAAAGATAGCTGCATATGTATGTTTGTTGCATTTATTTTTCACAATAGCAAAAGCATGGAAACAACCGTGCTGCCCATAGAAGCTGAACTGGATTTTTAAAAATGGGGTACATATACATAATGGAATATTATGTAACCATAAAGAAAGACAAATATATGGACTTTGCAACAACTTGGATAATTTGGAGTCAATCATACTCAGTAATTTTCACAGAAACAAATAACAGTGTTCCATATATTCTCACTCATAAGCGGATCTTGAACAATTATAAAGTTATAAGAAAGCAATTGATAGTAGTGGGAAACTGTCGGGGGGGTGGGATTGGCAGTTGAGGGAAACTGCTAGGAGAGGTAGGGGCATACCTCATCAACAAGAGTGTCTGCATGATCAATGTTTGTATACCTAAACCTGAAATGTACCTCACATATTTAAAGTAAAAATTAAAATAAAAAAAGAACAATCTGCAAGTTTCAAAACCTGCTAGACATGGAACTGGAGAAAGCTAAATAGCCACAAGGCA
>NW_007095519.1:0-701 GCF_000164805.1 Carlito syrichta
ATATCTTACTTGAATTTGAAGTTTGAATCGAGTCATGATTACACAATGTTTGGAAACCTTTCTGATAGAACACCCCACAGAGATGAATACAGATGAAGAAAAACAAAGCAATTCTCTTGTCATAGTGTTGAGTGTGAGTTCTCAGTGGATTTAAGGGTTTAGAATACATTTGTATCATGTACTTTAAGAAAGTGAATGTTTTTGGTCTCCATGGCCAGCATCATTTTTATCACTGTTCAAATATCTGTATAATTTTCTTAGAATTTCAAGCTTAACAATAGGAATGAAACTTTAACCTTTGGAACTTGTGGCTTCTTTAGGTTGGGAGAACTTTAAAAATAGACTGTAGCCAACTGTAGTTTGTCATTGGATTGAATAAAAAGCATATTTACATGTGTACTTGTTTGTATTTATTATCTATTTTTTCAGTTTCATGTGTCCCAAGAGTCTGTGTGTGTCTCCTCCTGCACATTGAGCTGATCTGTTTCAGAGGGATCCTAAAAATGTCCTGACAAGTGATTTCTTTGGAAGTGTATGGAAAGTGGAGATTACAACAAAGACTATTAGTTTGCTACAGGATTCAGGAATCATGGAAAAACAGGTATTTATCTTAAACTATTATCTGAATAGAATATTCTATTTTTCACAATTTGTGAATTTTATGAAACATTGTATTAAGAGACAGAAATTCGTGTTTGTAA
>NW_007095520.1:0-590 GCF_000164805.1 Carlito syrichta
GAAAGTTTTTTGTATTAATCAGGGTATAGAGCAAAGAGTATAATATGAATGATTCGCTGAACATTATGGAAAACACTTTGAACGATTTGTATTGAAATTGTGCACCTGTGACCTTGATGTAAGCACGGCAGGCATCATGGAATTTGAATTGTTTGCTTGGAAATTGCAGATCTCGTGGTGGTCTTGTGATGCATAGTTTGTAAAGCACGAAACTTGTACGCCCCCAGTGAGTGATTATCACATTGCTGGAGGGTATAGAAAATGGTATATAAGTTGGAAAAGGTTTGAATAAAATCGGCTTCAGTCTTGGCCAGACTGTTCCCAGAAGAGCTGCCTCCGAGTAGTTTTCTTCTCTCCGTTCTGATTCACCGGTGCGGTCCTAACCCTTCCCTGGTCAGTGCAGGTCACCGACAGTAAGAATTCAGACACCTTACATGTATACAACTTTCACTCAACCAACCTGGCATATCAGACCTGACCACCTGCAGCTGGAATGCAGAGCTAGCAGTGTAGTGAATCACAGAAATAATAGGGAATTACCCCAAATGCAGACATGGCATGATAAGAAAAAGCTGACATCTCATTAGATA
>NW_007095521.1:0-4518 GCF_000164805.1 Carlito syrichta
AACCATAAGAACCTTAGAAAATGAAGGAAATACCCTCATGGAATTGGAACTGGCATCCAATTCCTGAACAAAACCTGAAACCCACAGCTCATAAGAGAGAAGATAGACAAGTAGGACCTTATTAAACTGACAAGCTTCTGCAAAGCCAAAGAAACCATCAAGAGAGCAGGCAGACAGCCTACAGACTGGGAAAAAATATTTGCCAACACCAGGTCTGACAAAGGCTTAACATCCTGGATCTACAAGGAACTCAAACGTGCTGAAAAAAAAACAAACAAACAACCCCATTATAAAATGGGCAAAAGATATGAACAGACACTTCACAAAGGAAGACATCCGAGCAGCTAACAAACACATGAAGAAATGTTCAACCTCACTAATCATCACGGAGATGCAAATCAAAACCACACTGTGATACCACCTAACCCCAGTCAGAATGGCAATTATCAACAACTCAAAAAATAACAGCTGCTGGAGAAGGTGTGGTGATAAGGGAACACTTCTACACTGTTGGTGGGAGTGTAAACTAGTACAACCTCTGTGGAAAGCAGTGTGGCGATTCCTAAAAGCTCTGAATACCAACCTCCCATATGACCCCACAATCCCCCTACTGGGAATATATCCTGAAGAACACAAATCACTCTATAAAAAAGATACCTGCACACGTATGTTTATCGCAGCTTTGTTCACAATAGCAAGAACCTGGAAACAGCCATGCTGCCCATCAAAAGAGGACTGGATTAAAAAAATATGGTACATATACACGATGGAATACTACGCAGCCATAAAAAAGAACAAAATCATGAATTTCGCATCAACCTGGATGGAACTAGAGTCTATAATACTGAGTGACCTCTCACAGAAACAAAGATTCGAGTATCACATGTTCTCACTCATATAATGGACCTTAAACATCCAATGCAATACTATAAGAAAATGACTGACAGTACTGGGAAACTATGAGGGGGGAGGGAGATGGGATTAACAGTAGCAAATATCTGTCTGGGAATGGGGAAACACCCCATATCAACAGGGTGCCTGAATGAAATGCAATTGTATACCTAACCCGTAACTGTACCCCACAACTTCATAATAAAAATAAATAAATAATTTTAAAAAAATAAAAAAGGCATAGAGGATCCAAGAATATTTTCTGGGGCAGCATGACTCTAAGGGAATAATTGTGCATGAAACATTTACATGTGTTAAAAAAAAAAAAAAAAAAAATATATATATATATATATATGTTGAGATATATAGATATCTATGTATAGATAGATCTATATGATATAAATATATAGATATATATGTATATATATCTATATATGTATAGATAGATAGATAGATAGATCTTAATGTGCACCTTATTGTTTGAGGAATATTGCAGTGGTAGTAAATAATTCTTTTGTGGCTTAATTTGTACCCAAATGAGCAGTGTTAATGAGTGTCAGTTTCTTGAACTAAAGAAATTATTAGAATTTTATTTTTCTGCCAGGGTAAAAGACTACCCTCTACCTCTAAAATGTTTATGTAACTTCTAAGACTTCCTCAGAAGCAGAGATCACTTTTTTCTCCTCCAATGTTTCTTTTTCTCTTTCTCTTATTTCTGCTGTCATCATTGACAATGAGTTTGAAAATGAGAAATTCATAAGGAACATGACCCCCCCAGGATATTTGTCAAGTCACAAGGCCCAAGGAAGAAGGGAACCTAGATGTATCACTAAAAGTAGTAGAATGGAAACAACTAGAGGCCATTTTAGTTCAGCGTAGGTTGCTGAGTGAAGAATGTTCCAACCTGGCAAAAATCTGAGAAAACGTGGGGACTAGTAAGGATTAGGAGTGCAGAGAGTGATTTTTAGGATCAGTGAAAGGGGAATAAAGGTTGGGTAAATCATGGCCTATTCCACAAAATGGACTTGAGGAAAGGGGGGAAAAAAGGAAAGAAAAAGAAGATGGAGGAGGAGGAGGAAGGACAGATGGAAAGAAAGACGGGAAGGGAAGGGAAGGAGAGGAGAGGATATCGTGACAGTTCGCAGGGCAAAGGGAAGACTTCCCTGCACATATAAGAAGATAATGATGAGTATCCAAAGCCTGAGATGGTCTCTATGGAATTCCTAGACTACTATAGCTTTTTGTCTTGCTCACCATTCGCCCAAACCAGCACACAGGCATTTTATTGCTTTTGTGATATAAAACATTCCTTATAAATACTTTTATTCATTATTTGACTTTAAAAACTATTAAAGCCAAAAACTTTGACTATCTGTGGGTTTAATTACATTCTAAACTCTGGTTTATGACTCACTTCAGCTTTGTTCTGCTATTGACCAGTTTTTGAGATTTATCTTATATGAAAAGAGATCATCCCTAGATGAGATTTGAAGGGCTTTTAAAATCCAGCTTTTACATTACCTTACCACAGTAAAGAAATTTTGTAGTATTTACTGTGTTGTGCAATATGGATAAATAATTGCTGGACACTTTTTCAGTAGACAAATTGGTTTAATTATAATTTTATATTTGTGTAGTGAAAGTCCCAAAGGACAGATTTAATGTCTGTACTGCCAATGGAATTCAGCCATGTCATGGAAGATGTATTGGTGAGGGATATTTTGTTGCAAGTGGTAAGAAATCCAATACAAACTAGAAAATTTAATGCTTCAAATGCCAACACTTCTGTAACATTTGCTTTGGGTATGGTTTAGTCAAGGGCTCAAATAATGAGATTAGGATTAACCTCCCCAAATTCTGCTTTCTCTGGGGGTAGTTTCATTCTCAGATTCACTCTCTTCTCTTTGTCACAACATGGTTTATTGAACCTCATGAAGCTTCATTCTTACAGGTTCATATTCAGTTGGAAATAGCATCTCTTTCACAACTGCCAATAATATATGAGGCTTCTCTAAGATTAGAACAATTTAAGTTACATACTCACTTCATCTCAGAACAATTTGTGTACAGGTGATGAGATCAAGCTAATTACCTCAAACCTAAGCCACATGCCCCACTCTTAAAGCTTCCCTAAAAACCTATAAGCCATGTATGGGAGGGAGGCTACCTGAATGAAAATTGGAACACTACCAGCAAGCAAAGATAGAACAGTCTAGATAGCAACTCAGCGAGTGCTAAAGCAGAATACATGCAGTTTTGTTAAGGTACAATAGCTCCTTCAAGAAACTAGGGGGATATAAGAATTTACAACTTAGCATAAGGAAATGATTTCTATACAAAATAGAAGTCATACTCTAAACACTCCAATAGTGCCTCAAATAGGCAACACATTTACTCTGACAAAAAAGAAAGATAAGGTGCCGGGAGATGTCCTCAAATCCCAACTATTTGCCAATGAGAAGGACTATGTTTTAGTGAAATCTACTGGACTCGTTACATCATGTCTCCAAAGCCTCACATTTGTTATCACTGTAACCTGTATACTTCTTGATGGTGACTGTTTATATGATAGGGACAATACAGCTGTGTTGAGGTGTGGGGAAGCAGATGCTTATACTCATTCTTGAGCTAGGTGACTTGCTCATGGTGAAAAACCCACAGAAACTATGATTCAAACACAGGCTTTGGGAAAATTCTGAATTATTATGTGTTAAGGGGATATGGAGTCAGAATAGTAAATACGAAGCCAAAAATGCTAAATTAATGGAAGACACAAGTCTACTATAATGGGAAGTGTGACTCAATTGTCCCTCAATAAAGTCGTAGATCACTTGTCCCAATAAAATCCTAGGACACCTTCAATAAAGTCCTAGAACTTCAATAAAGTTCCTAGAAGGAACTGGGTATAAAATCTGAGAGATTTTTAAAAAGTATAATGCAAGGAGGTTGATTCAACAACAACAACAACTGAAAACACATGCATGCACACTTACAAATGGAAAAGGACAAATCATAAAGAGAACTTAGTCCATATAAGAAATTAAAGAATGACAAGGGTGATATCACGGGTGAGCGAGAAAGGATTATTGATCTCATGGTATTGGCATAATTGGATAACTATTTGGTAAAAATCATGATAGTAATAAGTAACAGCTATTCTATTCTGCACTAAGTATTCTTCTATTCTTTACTAAGCACAAAACACTTATAGTATGTTAAGTAAGCACTGTGCTAATAGTTATGCAAATAGCATCTCATTTAATTTTTATAGCAAGCCTATGATGATAAAAAAAACTACTATCTTTATTTCTCCATTTTATCCTTTTGACTTTCTCTTATAAACTACAGCAACATCCTGCTAACTAATCACTCTACACCCACTCTTTCCTATCTTTGTCTGAGTGATTTACAGAAAGTTTGAGTCAGGTCATATCACACACACATACACATACACACACACATTCACAACCGCTGTCCCACTGCCATTGAACTAAAATTCAGACATTCTTCCTGGGGTCTACATCTTACATCTCCTGGGATCCAAGAGTCCCAGAACTCCTGCCTAGTTTCTGATTCTATAGTTTTGGAATAGGTCTTAAAAATCTGTGCATCCAGCAAGAATTCTTG
>NW_007095522.1:0-1038 GCF_000164805.1 Carlito syrichta
GGCCTGTAGTTCTCTTTCTTTGTTGGATCTTTACCTGGCTTGGGTATCAATGTGATGTTGGCTTCGTAAAATGATTTGGGTAGTGTTCCATCTTTATCAATCGCCTGGAATACCTTCAGTAGGATTGGTATCAGCTCCTCTTTAAATGTCTTGTAGAATTCTGCTGGAAAGCCATCTGGTCCAGGGCTTTTTTTAGTAGGAAGTTTTCTTATTACGTAGTCGATTTCCTTGATTGTTGTTGGTTTATTTAGGGTCTCAATTTCTTCTTGTTCCAACTTAGGTAGGTTGTGTGATGTCAGAAAGTCCTCCATTTCCTTAAGGTTTTCAAGTTTGTTTCCATACAAGTGTACGTGGTAGTCTCTAATGATCTTTTGTATTTCTTCAGGGTCAGATGTGACTTCATCTTTTGTGTTTCTGATTGTGCTTATTTGGTTTTTTTCTCGTTTTTTCTTGGTCAGTCTAGCTAGGGGACCATCGGTCTTGTTTATTCTTTCGAAGAACCAGCTTTGTGTTTCATTGATTTTTTGTATTATCTTTTTGTCTTCTATGTCCTGGATTTGGGCTTTTATTTTGGTGATCTGGATTCTTCTGCTGAAATTAGGGTTTTTGTGGTCTTCCTTTTCCAGCCTCTTTAGGTGGCTTGTTAGTTTGTCAATTTCTGTTCCTTCCATTTTCCTCATGTGTGTTTGTAGGGATATAAATTCCCCTCTTATTACAGCTTTTAAGGCATCCCAGAGATTTTGGTAAGATGTTTCTTCATTTTCATTTGTTTCCAGGTATCTTTTGATCTCTGTTTTGATGTCATCATTGACCCAGGAGTTAGTTAGCAACATGGTGTTTAGTGTCCATGTCTTTGTGGGTTTTGGGGGGACTTTGTTGGTGTCAATGTTTATTTTTATTCCACTGTGTTCCAAGAAGGTGCATGGTAGAATTTCAGTCCTTTTAAATTTGCTTATACTTGATTTGTGTCAAAATATGTGGTCGATCTTAGAATATGTTCCATGTGGTGACGAGTAGAATGTGTATTCTGTGGTCTTT
>NW_007095523.1:0-988 GCF_000164805.1 Carlito syrichta
TTCCTCATCAGCTGCAAGAAGAAGACAGACGAGATGGACTCTTCCTACTGTCAGACACTGACAGAGCAGAGAAATGCAGACAAGTGGATAACAGATAGTAGAGGTCTTAAGTACCTTTACAATTTATTGAAGCAAATGGAGGAGAGTTGGATGTCAAATTACCTATACTGTCCACAAACCAGCAGGCAGCTTTGTTTGCCAGCTATCCAAATAGTTTCTGGGTAATTTGGCACATTTCTACTTTGTTGTACTATGTCTAAACATATGACTTTGAGTTCTGAAAATTTCCTGTTGTGAAAGATCTCCCCAATAATAAGTGATATTTGGAGTGTGATATTCAGAGAAATACACATACCTTCATTTGCTAGCCCCTCAAAAGAAGATTTGAGGTATGAGTTTTTATTTTTTTAATTTTTTAAATTTTTTTTGAGTTGGAGTCTCACTCAGTCACCCAGCCTGGAGTGCAGTGGCCGCTCCCAGCCACTGTAGCCTCGCCTGCTGGGCTCTGGCGATCCTTCCGCCTCAGCCTTCCGAGTAGCCGGAATTACAGGCATGCGCTACCACGTCCGGCTGATTTTTTGATTTATTGTAGAGATGAGGTCTTGCTGCCCAGGCGGATCTTGAACCTGCGGACTCAGGCAATCCACTCACCTCAGCCTCCCAAAGGCGCGGGATGACAGACTGAGCCACCGAGCCCGGCTAGAGGTATGAGCTTTTAAAATATGAAAAGAGCCAGGCTCCACAGAATTCATGCTCCACGGAAATAGTTTAGAATATATTCTGGGGAGAAAAAGGAAAGGGTGGTAAGGGAATCTGGAGTTTAAATTGGTATTGGAAAACCACTAAGTGGGTGATTATACCATAGGATTCTTGTAAAACTCACTGCAAAAAAAGATGATATTACAAAAAAGCGATAGTGTAGTCTAATTATTTGTTGAGAAAACATAAAGCAAGATAGGAAATTGCTGTCAAAAAAACAAACCTAGTA
>NW_007095524.1:0-1425 GCF_000164805.1 Carlito syrichta
CGTATCAATTAAAATAACTGAATAATAATGGAACAAAAAATCTCTTGTTGGGTTATAAAATACTCATAAAATTCAAATATGTGACAACAATAATGTCAAAGGCAAGGGGACAAATGGAATTTAAATGTTGAAAAATTCTATGGTTGAAGAAAAGATAATGTTGATCTGTTTGATTATACTAAATCCATGTTGGGTGTTGCAATAACTGACATAACTGCTACAATAATGAGAAAAATGTATCTAACAAGTTGATAGAGACAGAAAAGGATTAGTAAAATATTTGCAAAATTCAAAAGAAGAAAAAAAAAGCTACAAGCAGACGAGAAATAGAAAATAGTAGTTTATAAACCTAGCTGTGTCAGTTATTGTTAAATATAATTGGATCAAATACAGATACATTACTTGAAAGAGTAAAGTGCTGATAAAATTAAAAACAACTTAAATTGTGCTATTTACATGAGATATCTTGAATATAAGGGTATAAGAATTATTTGGCATATGTCTAATACTTAGAGGGACTTTGGAAAAAAGTAGGTGAAAGAAATAAATTAAGACTTCAAGTAAAAAATATTTGCTTTGTTTTATTTGTAAAAAATATGTACCCTATCCCAACAAACTGCAAACAAAACAGTAGGCTTAGATGGTTTTATATGTGATATTTATTAAACATCTATGGAACTGACATATACAAACAATAAAAAGAAAGTTTGCTGCCTAACTTATTCAATGAACCTAATCTAATTTTGAAACCAAAACAAGACAAGGAGAGAATGAAAGAAATATAAAGCCAACCTCACTTATAATCACAGATATACAAACCTTAAATGAAAATCAAATTCAATAGTGTATACATAAAAATGCTTCATGATTAAATAGATATCTTAAATTGCAGGAATGATTAGGGATTAGAAAATATCTAATGTATGTCATCATGTTAGTATATTAATGAGAAATATTTTGTAATTATTTTAATAGTTAAAAAACATTTGAATAAAATGATCATTAACAAATGGTAAAAGTTTTTAGAAAGACAGCATAGCTTAGAAACTAGATATAATTGGGAACTTTCTTAACTTAAAGAAGACATCTAAAACTAGCAGCAAATGTTATACTATAGTCTGAAACTGTAGAAGCATTCAGTGACAGGGACAAGATAGGAATACATGCTGCAAGTCCATCTATTCATCATGCACAAGAAGACTCACCTAATACAGTAAGATAAGAAAAAAATAGGAGATATGGGAAAGAGAAACTCCCTCCTCTTTATTTTAGACGCACCGGGACAGAACATCCAAGTCAATCTACCACTGAATCTACAATTATTAAATTTAGTAAGAGAGTTTAGTAAGATTTCCAGATAAAAGATCACGTGTAAGTCATAGTATATATGTCAGTGTTATCTATGCATAGTATATAGATAGATGT
>NW_007095525.1:0-1361 GCF_000164805.1 Carlito syrichta
CCTGGGATAAAATAACTCTAACCAAATAGAAAAATTACCATAACTACTCTGCCAATACGTGTAGTTCAATGAAGACAACTGGGCTACCATTGATTCTTTTGGGTTGATGATATCTTCTGTGTTTTTTCCTATCAAATAAAAATTAAAACAGGAAAATTAAACTGTTGACAAAAAAGAGGCTGCCTTAGAAATTTCCAATTATATCAATAGAGATATATCCTGATTAGATAAAAATATAAGATCACATGAAAGTTAGTACTTTAAAGATTATTAATATATACTGAAGGACTACAGAGCTGTATTTAAATTCCTTCAGGATGATGTTATTTATCCAAAAAATTCTACTGGCCGATATGGCAATTCATGAATCATTATTTATGTTTTAATATTTATAAATCAACTCGTTGCTCCCTGGTTTAAAATATACACTGAAACTCCATCATTGTACTTGATTTGAACTCTAAGGAGACTGCATAATGCATTTCAGAAGACTTGCACACCCCCACACAATTCCAGATTAATAGTCGAACAAACAAGGAGTAATTTTCTCCACTCCAGAGAAAACTCAGTGATAACATCAATCTAACCTTTGCTTAACACTTACTGCTTACTTCTCACACATTCTTCACAACAAAGTTTCCTCTCCCAGAGGCAGTTTGTTGCAGAATATTTATCACATGCTCATTCATCCACAGAAAGAGAAATTTCGTGATTAACATGATAACAGATAAGGCAAGATGAGGCCACAATGAAATGAAGAGAGGATGTAAAAGGGACCTGGGAACTCCAGCTATCATTAACTCCATTGAAAGCAAAAAGGCCTTTTGTCATTTCTTCACTGGGCAATAGGTCCAATTATCTAAAATCCTTGCCTAGAATTCAGACACGTACCAGAGCAGGGCCCTTCAGGCCAACTCTGATGATCACTTTTGACAAATGTTCTGCTTGAGCATAATGTAGTTACTCCAATGCTTTTAGACATGACTACACTTACAGTCAAACATTCTTTACAAAGTGAAACCCAAAACACATCCCGGTCCACCCCCGACACACACACCCAGCCACACACACTCTCTGTGTGCAGTCAGGTTTCTTTTGGCCAATTTACAACAGAGAGTAAGTTGCTGTATAAATATTTAATTCATGCAACCAAAACCCTGGAAGACCGAGCTCCAAATATAAAGTTTTGCATTCCTGGGGCACACTATATAGATACATCCTTGAAAAAAAATCCATTTACAGCTGTCCTTTAAAGGAAGGAAATGGAAAACAAAAGAATTATTCACACATAAGCCTGCATCAAACGAAAGCCGCTTACAACCTTCTGCCACCGGCATTACTCAGGAAACATTATTCATGAT
>NW_007095526.1:0-869 GCF_000164805.1 Carlito syrichta
AGTTACTTCCCTTCAGGCATTTTTGGTACCTATAATGCTACTTCAAGAATCTCCTCTTCCCACAGGTTGGAATTTCATCAGAGAGAATGCATGTATGGGGCAGGGAGGGTCAGAGCATTTCACCCCATCTCTGAAATAGGAACACCTCAAATCAGCATGGTTGAATCTCACTGTCATTGTCATTACTATTTCAATAAATAAATGGCTTTAAATGCAGTCTTGGGCACCATTGTCACATAAATGTTAAATGTTATTTATATAATTCCCAGGAAAATAGGGAGGGACTTATAGGAAAATGCATTAAGAGACTGGGCAGCATAGTGAGATTCCATCTCTACAATAAAAATAAAAATAAAAATAAACTAGCTGAATATGGTGGAGGGACCTCTAGCCCCAGTTGCTCAGGAGGCTGAAGCAGGAGAATCACTTGAGACTAGGAGAAAGAAGCTGCAGTGAGCTATGATTACACCACTGCACTCCAGCCTGGGTGAAACAACGATACTTTGTCTCAGAAAAAATATAAATAAACAAAAAGGGAAAATATCCTTTGATAAAAATTATTAAATTTTTGTCCCTTTTTAGAATACCTGACTTTTATCATAGATGTTGCTTTTGAAATTGTAACAGCCAATGGTGGTTACATTATAACGCAAACTTTATTACGTTAATAATGGTTGTAGCAACATCTTCCAAGAATCAAATCTGCATGAGTGCATCTTTAAAACTTATTTATAAATTTACTTCATACACTCTTCCCAATAACTACTGACAGTAATGACCAGAGATGATGTGAGATACTGGCTTAGTATTGATGATACAGTTCTCAGATCTGCACAAACACAAAGATGATTTACCGCTAAATCCCTCAA
>NW_007095527.1:0-976 GCF_000164805.1 Carlito syrichta
TTTTAATGAAGAAATTATTGATTTGCATTGAGAAACAAATCACTATGAGACCCCTAAATGTCTGAGCATTCTGTTCGTTGCCAAATCAAGCTCTTCACTTTGGCCACCATGATATCAAAGCACAATGAATTTCAGTCACTATTTCTCAAAAATGTTCACAGTATCATCATTGCTAAAAAGAAAAAAAAGTTTATGAGTTCCTAGTTTTTGTTTTTTTGAGTGGAAGTCTCATTCTGTTGCCCAGGCTGGAGTGCAGTAGCACACTCACAGCTACCACAGGCTTCACTTTACAGTATGGTTGGCAATTTTAGAATGGATTAGTGCTTTTTAGCTATTTATTTAGACACATTTCAAAGTAATTTATATATAAAATCATGTACTTCTGAGTGAAAGATTTTTGGCACAACAATGTTAAATAATTTTTCCAAAGTAATATGGTAGAAGTATAATTTAATTCTGAGTGGGCTGAAGAGTTTATACATACTATCTTCAGATATTATTTATCAGTTATGAAAAGTTCTATTCCTGGCTTAATAAACATTATTTAATTATAATAGAGATTAAATTTTATCAGCTGTTTTTAATCAACTACTTAAAATATTACATGACTTTCCCTTGTAAAGCTCCTAATGTGGGAAAATATAGATTTTTTTAAAGTAAAATATACTAACATTTGTGATATAAAACCAGTTTTTTCATGATTTTTTGTTTGCAATAGACTTTACTGATTTGACAACACATATTATTTGAGAAATCCTTACCTCATTATCAAGGGTAACTGCATAATCAACGTTTGTATACCTAACCCTGAATTGTACCCTTATATTTATAAAAAAAAAGAAAAATCTTAACTATGGTGTATATTGCCACTGATTTGTTATCATCTATTACAAAAAGTTATCATTGCTTTATTACTTTGAGATTACTTGATAATGCTTCTTCCTCATACTGTCCTTTTCTGGTTTTGTTGTCAAAA
>NW_007095528.1:0-811 GCF_000164805.1 Carlito syrichta
CGAATTAGATTAGCCTTTATAAAGGAGACCCTAGAGAACTTCCTTCTTCCTTCCACTGTTTGAGGTCACAACAAGAAGTTTTCTAAAAATCAGGAAGCTGCCAGAATCTTGATCTTCTACTTCCCAGGCTCCAAAGCTGTGAGAACTAAGTTTCTGAATTTAATAAGCTACCCAGTCAATGGTATTTTGTTATAGCAGCCTTAATGAACTGACAATTACAAGAACTTTGCTCTTCCTTTGGTGGAATCTGTTACTGCTATTTTTACAGTACATTTAAAAAGAATCAAGGAAGCATATGGCCTTTGGAGACAGGTGTGGTAACAGTTTCTGGTTCCTTTACATGTGTGCTATCTAGCCTTTGGCAAATTAATTACCCTCCCTGAGCCTCAATTTCCCAATCTATAAAAATGAGGATAACAGTCATTTCTTTAAGAGGGTATGAATATTAAACAAAAGAATGTACAGTTTCCAGCAGAGCAATAAGCACACCATAGGTTTTTTGAGAGCTTCCTTCCCTTCCCCTCCCTTCCAAGCCCTGCTCGTTTCCCTCACTTCACTGTTGGAGAACTGTAGCCAAGGAATATCCAGTGCCTAAAGTCATTTTGGTGTTTGTTAGGTCTATGAAGATATTCCCATTTTCACTCTTGACATTGGAGATGTGTGCTTTCTCTCTCCTTTTCTAAATCAGTCTGGCTAGGAGATTACCAATTTTATTCATCTTTCTTAAAAACCAAGTTTATTTGATGTTATTAATTTCTCTTGTCATCACTTTTCTATCTTATTATTTATATTCTTATCCATACTATTATTT
>NW_007095529.1:0-817 GCF_000164805.1 Carlito syrichta
GAAGGAAGAGGCCACAATGGAGAGATGAGATTTGCAAAGTCCTGGCTATGTACTGCAGAAGACAGTGTTGAAACTGAGAGACAAAGATGTAATGAGCACATATCCTTCTTAGCACTTATTTTTGCCTTGCAGTATAACTGTCTGTATATGTTCAACCATCTACTTTAGTGTTTAATGTAATGTAGCTTCCCCCCAGCACATGATATTGCCTTTTTCTTTCTTTCTTGAGTCAGGGTCTCACTCTATCACCCAGTCTGGAGTGCAGGGGCACAATTACGGATCACCGAAGCAACGATCTTCTGGACTGAAGAGATTTTCCTGCCTCAGCCTCCCGCATAGCTGGGACTACAGGTTTGCACCACAATGCCTGGCCAATTTCTCTATATTTTTTATTTTGTAGAGATGAGGTCTCACTGTGCTGCCCAGGCTGGTCTCAAACTCCTGAACTCAAACAATCCTCCCACCTCAGCCTCCCCAAATGCTGGGATTACTGGCATGAGCCACCCTGCCTGGATGTTATTGCCCATTTCTTATAGTGGCAATCCAAGAGACCTCAGTGAATAAATTAATAAAAGGAAAAGGAGAAAGGAAGGAGAGAGGGAAGGACAGAATAGGATGAGAGGAAGGAAGAGGGAAGGAGGCAAGGAATAGCTGGTTACAGCTGTGTGCTTCTGATGACCCTATGACACCCTGAGATGCCCCAGGAGTGCAGAGAGTTGGGACTTCCATGGGGTCTTGGAGGAGAGGGTATGAGGAAGGAGACATCATCGATCAGCATGTCTGTCTGCCCCTGGCCCAGCATGGGACCTGCCAAAGA
>NW_007095530.1:0-837 GCF_000164805.1 Carlito syrichta
CTAATTTCACAGAAGAATCCAGATCACCAAAATAAAAGCCCAAATCCAGGACATAGAAGACAAAAAGATAATACAAAAAATCAATGAAACAAAAAGCTGCTTCTTCGAAAGGGTAAACAAGTTTGTTGGTCCCCTAGCTAGACTGACCAAGAAAAAACGAGAAAAAAACCAAATAAGCATAATCAGAAACACAAAAGATGAAGTCACATCTGACCCTGAAGAAATACAAAATATCATTAAAGACTACTACGTACACTTGTATGGAAACAAACTTGAAAGCCAGAAGGAAATGGAAGACTTTCTGACATCACACAACCTACCTAGGTTGGAACAAGAAGAAATTGAGACCCTAAATAGACCAATAACAATCAAGGAAATCTTCCACGTAATAAGAAAACTTCCTAAAAAAAAAAAAAAACAGCCCTGGGCCAGATGGCTTTCCAGCAGAATTCTACAAGACATTTAAGGAGGAGCTGATACCAATCCTACTGAAGGTATTCCAGGCGATTGAAAGAGATGGAACTCTCCCCAAATCATTTTACGAGGTCAACATCACATTGATACCCAAGCCAGGTAAAGATCCAACAAAGAAAGAGAACTACAGGCCAATAACTTTGATGAACATAGATGCTAAAATTCTCAACAAGATCTTAGCAAACCGGATTCAGCAATACATCTCAAAAATCATCCACCATGACCAAGTAGCTTCATTCCTGGCATCCAATGCTGGTTCAACATTCGTTAAACCCGTAATGTATTAAATACATCAACAGATGTCAAAACAAAACCACATGATCATATCATTAGATGCAGAAAAGCTTTTGATAAAATCCAGCA
>NW_007095531.1:0-1868 GCF_000164805.1 Carlito syrichta
TTTCTTTGCTTACATACTTGTATTGTTTCTAAACAATTGAGGTAGCAAGAGCCTAGTGGAATTTAGGAATTCAGAAAATTATCTTTAGTAAAGTTTTAAGTGGAAGATGTAATTTTATTTTGTGTGCTAACTTTAAATTTTGTTTAATGACAGTACATAAAATTTACGTGAGCTAGTTCTAAGTGAATTTATGAAAATAAGACTACTGGGAAGGTGTTTGAGTATGTGAATTCAGACAGAGATAGTTTTAATGATGAGCTGGGCTGTAAAATCAGCTACAAATATAATAAAACAGATAAGCCTAACTGCATTGTTCAGTCAAGTGAATGGGAAATGTGCGTGCACAGCAAGGAATAGAAATGGAGTACATTTTTTCTAGACTATTCTGGCATCTTAAGTTGTTACCTATGATCTAGTTGCCATATTTTGAACATCAATTTTCAATGAGGAAATGAAAGACCTTTTTCTTTACATTTAATTTCCTGATAGGTTTTTCTGTGTTGTAGAAGCTTTTTCAGAATGTAACAGTGCCAATCTATAGCCCTGTTTGTTGTCAAGTTATAAACATTCTTTGGGACTGCCACTCATGATATTATGCTTCTGGAGCTTATTCTGCCTCACTAATTACTTTATTTATTTACTATTACCGTAGCATTGTCATTGTCACAACCTTTCAACGGGTACAGTAGGGAACTGTTGTAAAAGTTTTTTTATGTGAATTTTTAAATTAATTTTTTTCACACAGATCTGCAAAATGAATCTTAGTCATCAGATTATGTTCAGTCTCAGTCATTAAACATGGTTCTCACAAAACACAATGGACTTGTACCTTCCTATTGCCTCATGCTGAGGTCATTTTGCAAACACATGGGTATTGAAGTTCAGTAATATCACTTCCTCATAGTCCCTGTTGGCTTAAATTTTTTCTTTCAAATTTTTTGAGTTGGAGTCTCACTCTGTCGCCCAGACTGGAGTGCAGTGGCATGCTCCAGCCACCACAACCTCTACCTGCTAGGCACCAACAATCCTTCCGCTTCAGCCTTCCAAGTAGCCGGAACTACAGGTGCGTGCTACCATGCCCGGCTAATTTTTTGATTTATTGTAGAGATGAGGTCTTGCCAAGTTGGCTAGGCAGGTCTCAAACCCACAGGCTCAGGCATTCACTCACCTCGGCCTCCCAAGGCATGGGATTACAGAGATAATTCCCTACAAAGCCCTGCTCTTTCACTTTTAATAGTCAAAGATTTTATGAGAAATATTGAAACAGTCCTGCCCTGTATTAAAACCTTTGCCCTAATAAAGGTACTAACAGTGATTATATCTTCTAATGATGTTAACAGCTTATTCAGAGCAAATTTGGGGATGGATTTTGGCAGGCTTAGTGGTCAAACCTTCTACTGCTGATGCCAGCAGTTTAAAAAAAGAAGAAAAAAAACATTGACGTTGCATCCAGAAGCTTATGATATTTTAGATGGAAGTTTATAGTAAGTGAGAAGTTGTTTCCTAAAACAAAAGCATTCCATTATGTACTTATAGAGACTGTACCTGGAGAGGCCTTTGGTGGTCAAATGGAATTTTGTGTCATGTGCATATCACAGCTGTTGGTATTGTCCTTTAAGCTTTGTCCATTCTTATTTTTCTATATCCTGAGAAAACTTTTAAGAATCTGAGACTTTAAGACTCCTTTTTCCTTCAAGACCAGATGTTTGTGAAAATTCATCCATGCTAAATTCAGATAAGTTGAAGAAACATTTACTGGGCATCTGTGAAGCAGGATAAGATTAGTAATTGAGTGTGGGGAATGGAAACGAAGCAAGCAAGGAATGCAGAGAAGGTGCATTACAGGCAAATTGAACTCTAGAGCATGA
>NW_007095532.1:0-1264 GCF_000164805.1 Carlito syrichta
TGCATCGGTAAGTATTATTTTAATTATTATTAAAAATCACGTGGTCTCCAAGTACTAACCAGGCCCGACCCTGCTTAGCTGCTGAGATGAAATGAAATTGGGTGTGTTCAGGACAGAGGGGCACACCTCATCAACAGGGGTACCTTCCTAATCAATATTTGCCTACCTAACCCTGAATTGTACCCCACATCTTTAAAAGAAAAAAGAAAAAGAAAAAAGAAATCACCTGGTAAATAGCAACATTGAAAAAAATTATTTATAAACACTATAAGGAGCTCTAATTCAACAGTGCTTATTATCGGGCATGGATACTTGAAAAAATTTTCACCTGAATTAAATTAAAACAATCTTCAACACTAGCAATTTCCATTTTTGCACTAATAGAAACATGATTTAAGAGTCACAATTTCATTCTTCCAGAACATATAGTAAAGTTTAGTAGAGCTCCATAAAGTTACTTGAGTGTATAATTATTATAAGTACAGAAGTATAAAGATGTTTTTTGCCCATAAAAGGAAGCTAATGCAATGTTTGTATGACTAAGAGTAGGTGAGTCTCATCATTTATAGGCTTAAGTTCAAAGGAAATTATAAGATGAATACCCTAATTATGAAGGTACAGTTTAGCCATTTAGAAAGGCAATGTGAAAGCTGGTATTTAACAAGAAATAAAGTGATACTGCTGCAGGATCTCATTTGCTGTCTTAAAATACTGTTTAAGCCAAGAGCCAGAAGAATTTGGAAAGCAATCTAAAGCTGGATATCTAGGATAGAAAATAATTACTATCAATTCTGAGTATTCACCAAAAAAGCATTTTGTGAAGTGGTATCACAAGATGATGGAATAGAAGGTAGCCTACTCATATTCCCCCAACAGCAAGAATGCCACATATTTCACAGTCAAAAGCATCTCTTCAGAAGCCTCAGGGTTCAGGTAGGGGTTTCTGCAGTTGTGGTGGAGACTAGTTCTTTGGAGGGTCGATTTAAAAGGGCAGACCAATACCTACACAGCCAATCTGCCAAGCTTGCTCCTGGTTCAATGCTGGATATGGCCCTCCCAAGGGGCTTGGCTACAGCCCTGTTTGGTCTTGAGCCTGCAACCAAAATGATCCACCAAGGGCCCCCAGAGGAACTGCACACACTAGCGTTTTGATGGAAAGGTCTGTCTGTCCAATAACATCAGTCTCAGCATCACTGCTGAGCCACTGCCATATGGCTTGGCTCCAGCCCTCCTTAACTGTGGTCCCAGATCATAGCTGCTGGCA
>NW_007095533.1:0-918 GCF_000164805.1 Carlito syrichta
ATCCTGCAGAAATAGAGGAGGAAAAAGCTCAAGAGCTATGAAAAATAAAAGTAGAAGGTTCCAAGTGAGAAAAATAAAACTATGATGAAATAGGTTTTTTTTTTCATGAAAGTAAAATAGTTCTTCATTTTCTTTTATAATGTCTGTGTCTGGGATGGTGAGGTTATGGTTTTATGTAATTATGATATCTTCAATTAAAGACCACATCATGGCTGTGCTTACATTGGCTAAGACTGTCAAGGTCCTTTCTTTGAGGGAGAGGAAATTTTGCAAAACCTAATGGTTGGCCCCATAGTCTTGATAAGCAAAGTCTTTGTTATTAGGATATTTTATTCCACCATTTTAATAACAGTCTTTAGTTTGCTTGAAATCCTTTAGTTTCTTGCTGGGGCCTAGTTGGTTATCATAAGTATTTTATTTACCATGAACTCTCATAAGATTCATTGGCTATAAAAAATTAGAGTAATAACTTCAAAAAATTTTGATCATTTGGAACATCTACCTACTTTTTTGTCTTTTTGTCTTTTTTTCCCTTCCATCATCAATATTTTCTTGGATTCAGAAGGACAGGGAACATTGGTTCATTTTGTTTACTACCAATACCTCAGAGCCTAGAGTAACTAATGCTTGGCCTACAAAAGACTTTTCAAAATGCTGTTGAAGGAACAGAAAAAAGGACACATAGGCCTGTCCCTCGATCATCCCTCCACACTCCTGAAGTTGTACTTCATTTCTGAGGATATTTCAGGAACCGAAACAGTTCTTCACGTAGGCTAAACCTCAGATGTGAGCATTGTTTCTGTGTCTTCCAGCCTTGTTTCTCCAGGTAGGTTTCAAAGTCATCTATTTGTGAAGCAGCTCTGACAATATTGTACAGTTAAAATGTATGTGTTTAAAAACAAACCAGAAATATTCACG
>NW_007095534.1:0-937 GCF_000164805.1 Carlito syrichta
GATGATAGTGAATGACTACAGTACTTGCTGCTGGACAAGGCCTCCTGGGTCTTCCCTTGTGCACATCACACCCAGGACCAGGCATCTCACACTCCTCAAGGAAGCATGCTATATTCAGATGTGTGGGAGGCTCTGTTGCATATTCGCACTTCCATTGTTATTGCACACTTCCATTGTCAATGTCCACAGAGTTATCAAACTTGAAACACCACTTCAGAATGTTCTTGCAGTCCTCAAAGGACAACAATGCTTCTGCCAACCATGCTCCTGTCATTTTCTTTGACTGTCCTGCCTGACAAATGGTAACACTGGCATTCAGTTGATGAATGTCATTTTTTGAGTGAATGTCCTATTGTTAAACCCAAAATTCGAAATCCGAGAGACCACCAAAGAGCCAGCTCCGATGCAAACACACGAGGGTGTTTATTCAGGCTCAAGTCTGGGCTCACAAACTGAAACCGACGCAGCGGCTTGAGTTTGAGAGCGCCAATTCAGTATAGCAAGCTGTTTTTATGCACAAGTACAGAGGGAGAGGCTGGGCGTGAGTGGTTTTTCCTAGGTTTTGCAACATTAACCAATCAGAAGAGGTCATGACGTAAAAACCAAAGTCCGTGGACCTTGCATAGTTAGTTCCCAACCAGGTCCGCGGTGATGTCAAGGGACAGGGGTGCTTGAGATTGGTTGGTTTGTATTTGGTTTTGCGCATGTTTGAGCTCAGTTGCCTGTGATTGACGGGAAATGGCTAAACGGGCAGAGTGGTTTCTTGTTTTGCTAGGTTTACATAGTCACTGTGCATAAATTAACTTTGACATGTGAGCAGGAAGTTTGAAATAACACAGAGCTCACCTTGATAGTGGCAGCACCACAGAGTCTACCATAATCTAAACAAAGTAATGTCTGGAAGGGGCTTATTGCTTAACTTTTACACTCCATTGCA
>NW_007095535.1:0-1134 GCF_000164805.1 Carlito syrichta
CTTTTTGGTGTTCTTTGAGCCTCCTGGATCTGTGGTTTTGTGTCTGACGTTAATTTGAGGAAATCGCTGTCATTATTTTAAAAACATTTATTCTGTTCTTTACCCTCTTTGCTCTCCTTCTTAGATTTCTCATACATGTGTGTTACATCTTTCAGAACTATCTCAATGTTTTTGTATATCTTGCTTTGACATAATTGTTTTAAATTTTCAGTCTGGGTATTGCAGCACCTCTGCCATAGCTAAATCTGGTTCTAAGGCTTGCTCTGTCTCTTCAGGTTTTGGAGGGTTTCTTTTTGCCTTTTAGTATGCTTGTAATTTTTTTGATAGCTGTACACGATGTGCTAGGTAAAAGAAGTTGGTGTTAATAAGCCTTTGGTAATAAGATGGTGAGGAGTGGTGGAGAGCGAAAGCAGTCAGTAGTCCGAGGAGTGCTCAGTCTTTTAGTGAGCCTGTGCCTCTGGACCATGAACTTCATGAATATTTCTCAGTCAAATCCCTTAGGTGGCACAGTGTTGAAAATGGGCTGGATGTGTATGTTTCTGTTCCACAAGTCAAAGACTAGAAGGGGCTAAGCCGGGCTCGGTGACTCAGCCTGTAATCCCACGCTTTGGGAGGCTGAGGCAAATGCATTGCCTGAGCCCGCGGGTTCGAGACCCCTCCTGGACAACTTGGTGAGACCTCATAAATCAAAAACTAGCCGGGCACAGTAGTGCCCGCCTGTAGTTCCAGTTACTTGGAAGGCTGAGGCGGAAGGATCACTGGAGCCCAGCAGGTCAAGGCTGTGGGGGCCAGGAACGTGCCACTGTACTCCATTCTGGGCAACAGAGTGAGACTCCAGCTCAAAAAAAAAAAAGAAGGGGCTCATGGTAGGAATTTTCCTTTCTCCAGGTCAGTTGGGATAGGATACAACCCCAGCACATGAAGCTCCAGTTAAACAATGAGTCCTTCCAGCAGGTCTTGTTAAAGAGAACAGCGTGCTCTGGCATGTTTCAATTAAAAAATTCCCTGCTGGAAGAATGGGGAGATTTTTCTCTCTCTTTTTTTGCCATGAGACACTGGTGCAGCTCTGGAATCTCAAACTGACAAAAATGTGGACCCCATGACTGGTGTCCAGGGATTTTCCCTCTCAAGTTT
>NW_007095536.1:0-1105 GCF_000164805.1 Carlito syrichta
CCCGGCTCATTTTTTGATTTATTGTAGCGATGAGGTCTCGCCAAGTTGCCCAGGCGTCTCGAACCTGTGGGCTCAGGCAATCCACTTACCTCAGTCTCACAAAGACACGGGATTACAGGCTGAGCCACCGAGCCCGCCTCAAACTGGTTCTTTGAAGGAATAAACATGATTGATGAATCCCTGGCCAGACTAACAAAGTAAAAACAATAACGAAAACAAAAAAGCCAGAGAGAAAATCCAAATAAACACTATTAGAAATGAAAAAGAAAAAAGGCAATATCACAACAGACCCCGAAAAAAATTCAAAAGATTATCAGAGGTTACTATGAATATCTGTATGTATATAAACTAGAAAATCTAAAGGAAATGGAGGATTTTCTTCCATCACACAAACTTCCAAGGTTGAATCAACAAGAAACTGAAACTTGAAACAGACCAATAACAATGCAGAAAATCAACTCAATCACAAGAAATTTCCCTGCCCCCCAAAATCCATGGATCAGATGGCTTCCTAGCTAATTTCTATAAGACATACAAGAAGGAACTGACACCTAGTTTGAAAATATTTTTTCCTGACCCATATGTTGTCTTTTCATTTTGTTGCTTGTTTCCTTTGCTGTGCAGAAGCTTCTTAGTTTGATATACTCCCATTTGATTTCTTTTGTCGCCTAAGCTTTTGATGTGATAGTCAAAAAATTATTGCCAAGGCCAATAATTTTGACCAAGAAGCTTTTCCCTTGTGTTTTATTTCTGGGATCTTACAGTTTAAGACTTTACATTTAGATCTTTAATCCATCCTGAGTTGGTTTTTGTGTTCTCTATAAGATAAAGGTTCAGACGGGCTCTGTGGCTCAGCCTGCAATCCCGCACCTTTGGGAGGCTGAGGTGAGTGGATTGCCTGAGCCCGTGGGTTCAAGCGCCACCCGGGAAACTTGGCGAGATCTCATCTCTACAATAAATCAAAAATGAGCTGGACTTGGTAGCATGCACCTGTAGTTCCAGCTACTTGGAAGGCTGAGGCAGAAGGATCGCTGAAGCCCAGCAGGTCGAGGCTGCAGTGACCGGGAGCGGCCACTGCACTCCAGTCTGGGTGACAGAGTGAGAC
>NW_007095537.1:0-1495 GCF_000164805.1 Carlito syrichta
CTTTTGCACATTTATTTTATACCCTGAGATTTTGCCAAAGTCCTTTATCAGTGCAAGGAGGGATTTGACAGATTCTCTTGGGTTTTCCATGTACACAATCATGTCATCTACAAAGAGAGATAACTTGACTTCCTCTTTTCCTATTTGGATACCTTGATCACCTTCTCTTTTCTGATTGCTGTAACCAGGACTTCCAAAACTATAGTGAACAGGAGGGGTGAGAATGGGCATCCTTGTCTTGTTCCAGCTTTCAGGGGAGATGATTCCAATTTTTGTTTGTTTCGGAGTATGCTGGCTGTAGGTTTCTCATAGATGGCTTTTAATATTTTGAGGTATGTTCCATGTATGCCTAGATGCTTGGGGGTTTTTATCAAGAAGTGGTGTTGGATTTTATCAAAAGCTTTTTCTGCATCTAATGATATAATCATGTAGCTTTTGCTTTGATGTCTGTTGATGTATTTAATTACATTTATGGTCTTGCGAATGTTGAACCAGGCTTGCATCCCAGGGATGAAGCCTACTTGGTATTGTTGGATGATTTTTGAGAGGTGTTGTTGAATCTGGTTTGCTAGGATCTTGTTGAGAATTTTAGCATCTATGTTCATCAAAGATAATGGCCTGTAGTTCTCTTTCTTTTTAATCTCTCCATTAATGTCTTGATATCCAGTTTTGTAGTTTTGAGACCAGTCATTCTGGGGGCTTTTCAATGTTTACACTTCAAGTCAGTTTTCTCAGTGTCTGACCTCCCAGGGGTCTGTGATAGACCCATACTCTTCTTTTCATTTTTCTTCATTAGTGTAGATTTTTCTCTCCCCCTTTCCCTCCCCTTCTTTAATTCTGTTTTTCAGGGAATGTGGGGTTGCTTTTACTTCTTTTTGTTCAATCTCCTGTTCTTCCTTATGAGCATCCTCTGGCTTTGTTCACTTTTGAGGCTGGACTGTGGGTTGGGGCTGTAATTTTTACAGCTTTGAGATTTCATTGAGGGGGAAGCTGTGATTCGGAATCTATCTGCAGATCCCAGTATCCACCAACAGTTGTATGGGTTCACTGGAACCCACTTCCCAAACCTTACAATCTGTCCATGCAGTGGGGTTTAGGTTTGCTCCCTGGAACTAAAGGAGGCAAGAAAAAGGAAAATAATGGAAAAAAGGGGGATAAAGAAAAGGTTGGAGAGAGAGAATTGTAAGAGGGCAAACAGACATACATACCAACTAATGAATAGAAAGAGACACAAGGCCAGAAAAGAGTAAAAAAGCAACAAATAAACAAGATTCTCTAAAGCATACTGGTAATCACACAAAGACAGTCTAATAAATTCGTGCCTTTTGATGTGCTTTTCTCCAACACAGACAAGTGGTCTAACTCAAAAAGCAAACAAGAGTGAACAAAACAAACAGTCAAAACAATAAAATCAAAATATAAGCCAGACTAGCTCTGGAGTCTTTCCTGAGTGTCTGAAATCTCTTAAGCTCTGATCTCTTGTCTCTCGTCTTTG
>NW_007095538.1:0-312 GCF_000164805.1 Carlito syrichta
GAAACAGAAAAGAATGGAATGGAAAGGAGAGGGAAGTTAAGGAATAGAATTGAATGGAATAGAGAAGAAAGGAATAGAATGGAGAAAAAAGGAACGGAATAGAATTGAATGGATAGAGGGGAACGGAGAGGAATGGAATGGAATGGAATGGAGAGAAATGGAATGGAATGGAGAGGAGTGGAATGGAGTAGAATGGAATGGAATGGAATAGAATGCCATGGAATGGAGAGAAATGGAATGGAATAGAATGGAATGCAATGGAGAATAATGCAATGGAATGGACAGAAATGCACAGGAATGGAATGGACAGGA
>NW_007095539.1:0-1114 GCF_000164805.1 Carlito syrichta
GTGGGTCTCGAAACTGTGGGCTCAGGCAATCCACTCACCTGGACCTCCCAAACATGGAATTACAGACTGAGCCACCAAGCCTAGCCGAATTACTTTTTAAATACATTGTTTTGTTTGGGGTTTTTCATTTGTTTTTACTATGTATGCTTAAAACCCTATAATATCCCATTCTGCAAGGACCAGCAGTTTGAAACATTTGAAATAATGCTGTTGTGATAATACGTGCCATTAAAATGCTGTTGGCAGCCATGGTACAGATACTATATATTTTGAGGTACATAACAACTGATAGCAGCAGCATCAGTCCTGTCGGGAAGAATATCTTAATAAACAAAATTTAAATGTCTCCTTTTAGAAGATGCTTTTACTCTCTGTATTGGCAAATTACTCTGGCACAAAGCCCACATTAGACAGGAGTTTATATCCTTAGATTTTTACTCCCTCTTCTTTTGGTTGTTGCACATTTTCAGTGCTTTCTAAATGGCATAAATATAGTCAGGGTTATTGACAGGTGGCAAAGAGAAAATTAACTTCCAGTTTTCCCCCATTTTGTTTCCTGACTCCTCACACTGACATCTGGCTTAAGACAGAATTTCCCTTAACTGAGCACCTAGGTACAGTGAATAACTAACCTTCCCACACTTGTCTCCACTTTATGGGGAAAAATTATTGCAAACACAAAGTAGTTACATTATCTCAGGCTATTTCTTCAGAGCAAGCAGGAAAAAAAGAGACTCTTCAAAATAAAAGTTTAAGCAGAGGTGTCCCATATCCCATTAAATTGTGATGTCTATGGATGTAACTTGTGAAAGAGACATTCAAATACCTAGAGGTTGATGATATCCATACAGTAAAGTTATGAGTTTAAATGAAACTTATTTTTTAGGAAAAGCCAGCCTCAGGAGTATATTCACTTCTCTTAGCAGTTCTAAATAAACAGCAATCAAAACATTCAAAAGGTAGCCCAGTAGGGTTAATTTCACCAAGCTGCAACCAATGTATGCTCAATGGTGTGCAGATAGACAACTCATGCACAAGAATCTAACCTATGTGATACAGCTAATTGCATACACAAATGACAACATCATATTCATTTTATCCTGCAGTAAACATC
>NW_007095540.1:0-1537 GCF_000164805.1 Carlito syrichta
CGACTACTCATTTATTCCTAGGTTCCAAATCTGAGTTTTGAGACCTTTGTGATTCAAGTAGATCTGATCTATCCCATAAATAAAATCTGAAAGAGACAGAAGAGCAAGAAAAAAGAATCATCCAATGCAACTAATATTTTCCAGTTCTTATTAAACTGAAGCAAAAATCTCTGAGCCAAGATCTCTTAAGGGAAAGAAAAGACAGAGAAAGAGAAGGATTGGTCACTTGGGTGTAATCTTATTAGAATAGGAGTTTCTAAATTTTAAGTGCACTCCAATGAAGCCTATAAACCTTTTCTTAGAATTGTCTTTTTAAGTGCATAAAATAAAACATATAGGCTTGAAAGAGAAAGCAGTTATATTTAAAGGCAGTTGCTGTAGTATACAAAAACTATAATTGAAAAAAGCACATTTTTGATGTAAGAATATATGTGCATCTTAATTAATGCATTATATTAGAAGTGCTAGCAGCAGTTCTAGTAACTACTGAATTATCAGTGGCTACAAGCATAGAGAATATTGTGAGGCATCAGTGACAATTATAATGTAATATAAAAAGTCTGCAAATTCTGTTGGTGACAAAAGTCCCCGTTACTTCTAATATTACTGTGCTTTGTTGCCTACATTTGTAATTAAATGCTAAAGTCAGTTAGAAAAAGTAATCAGAGTCTTGAAAAACGATAGACATATTTCTTCATCCAAATTCATAAAAACAAGGAAATAAGTTCCAAGATTATAAGGAAGAAGAGAAGATGGATCATATTCTTCTCCCATTTTTCTAGTATAAATGACTTGTTTTCACCCCCCTGGACTTCAAAAAAATAGAGTATAAAGAAATAGAGAAACACATCTACACTAATGTTCAACAGCCAGGTAGTAACCCCAACACTTGAGAAGGAGGTGAATCGAAGTTGTAGCTTCCTCTTCCTTTGGGTTGAAGCACTCTGTTCTTGATCCTCAGGGGAAATAAAGAGAAGAAAATAAAAGCCATGCACTCCTTATAGAGGACAATAAGTGGAGGGTCACTTAAAAAACATTCCTCTCTGTCAAGGGAAGAGTTTAACAGGCTTCAAAAAAGATCCTCCTGCTATTTCTTCTAAGTTTTGTGCCTTCCTGGGATGAGGATGTTAGTACATTTTCCTAAGACCTTCCAAAAGCTATAATATATTGCCACCAGAAGATTCCGAGGTAAGTCAGGATAGTTCTTTAATTCATTTTACCTAAATGCACACTCTATACCAGATCTAACAGATAGTTCCTGTTCCAGTTCCAGTTTATAGTTTCCTCTCTTCAGAGGTTACTCTTTCATTAAATTGTGAGTGAAAGTAAAATTTAAGCCTAAATTTTTCTGATTCCAAAGTTTTAGGTTCTATATTGCATTCTGCTATACTACCTGAAACAAAAGATTTTAAAAATCCATGAATTTTTATATTCCATATTGTTGATCAATAATGAGCTATTAATAAATTATATTTCCTTATTTATCATAATATAGAATATATTTCTTAGAAGGCTATTATACAGACACACGTTGCTA
>NW_007095541.1:0-894 GCF_000164805.1 Carlito syrichta
TTGAGGATGAAGTGAGCCATGATCCTGACCCTGCACTCCAGCCTGGGAAACAGAATGAGATCCCGACTCAAAATAATAATAATAACTACTATAATAATAATTGATAATGATGGTATGATGAGAGACCAGATCATCCCTGAAACGCTCAAGAATTTCCTCATATTCTTTTCATCTCTCTATATACTTTCTTGACTTCTTAGTCTTCTCTCATTTTATTTTTCTTTTAAATATAAAAAGAAAAATTTTCCCGGAGTTTTTCATGGATTGAAAGTCAAAATTAGTGTCCTTGCCTTGGGGCAAGGTCATTTCTGAGGGACTAGGAACAGAGTCAAGGTGTGAAATGAGGCAACGTGAGAGGGAGTCACCTCAGGGGGCTCTTTAGGGCCCTGCTTCCCTTGCTGGAGTAGGAATCCCATTGTTTAAAGATAACAGAGCCACTTTAGACCAAGCATATACAACTCACAGCCTGCAGGCCTCATGCAACCCAGGACAGTTAGTTGTGCAGCTCCAGAAACTCTTTAAACATTATGTGTTTTTTAGTGTTTATTTTCTTCATGACCCCATGCATAGTTCCATTTTGAAGTTCACAAGGATGGCTTATCTATGGCATCACTTTGGGGCAGCACATACATTTATGAGCAGCTGTTTTCAATCATGAACCCCTCGAGGAGTAAAATTCAAGCAAATATTTCTGAAGAGCACCTTTTGAGAACCAAACAAGAATTGCTGCTCCTGGGTGTGAGAGACAATAAGTGACCTGTCTCCACTGTAGCAGGGAGAGCTATTTTCTGAAAGCCTGGGCCAGCAGGCTTATGTCCCTGAGTGGCAGCCTCGGGTTGTCCCATGGGATTATCCAAGCAGAATCCATAGAAGGTCCCGGGCAGATAAGCATAT
>NW_007095542.1:0-1265 GCF_000164805.1 Carlito syrichta
CCATGTTACCTCAATTGTTTAGAAACAATACAAGTATGTAAGCAAAGAAATACATGGGAAGAGATTCACTTTTATCTGTTTAATCCTACCTGAAATTGTATCCTACCTGAATATAATTTCATTGTTTCAGTTTTCCAAGAGAAAAGCAGCAGCAGCAGCACAGTGGACATGGTCAGAGTGGTGGCCCCACAGCTATTCAGCCATGTGCAGAGCTTGTTTAATCCATGCACAACAAGGATGCAGTAACCCATGCTGGAAAACAGGGAGAAAGAAACAGGATTACTTTAGGGGTGAAATGGATTCCACTGAGCATCGCCTCTTATATAACTATCAATTAAAGCTTGTCCTGTGTTAGAGAAATAAATACAAACTCCCCCATCATAGACAATATTAGCCTGCTAGTTCTCTTATATGTTACACTAGCATGTTTGCTATTTCTTTGATGTTATTGTGAGAATAAAAGTTTCTTCATGTAGGTTCAAAGTGCCCTGGATTTCAGCAGCTCAGGCATCATGAGAAATCACACGTGTATGTTCTTGGGTTCATAATGGATCCTCTGACCCTACTCTGGCATGTTACTATCACTGTTCTCACACACCCACTCGCTCACCAGCACACACACAACATTTTCCATATACTCACTCACTCACACGGGGACTCGCATAGTCTGATTGGCTCAGCCACCATCTTCCCTGTCTCTCCAAGTTTCTCTTTTTTAACAAATTCTTTGGTAGTGGACGATCTCTGATGTCAGAACTTGATTATTTTCCTGGTGAACAGTTTTTAGGCCTGTAGAGTTACACCTGAAATAAATTTCACCACAGAAAAGCTAATTTATAATGGCATTGAATTCAACACTTAATGAAGTAATAGTTATAAAACTTCACTGACATTTGTTGGAAAAGTATACCACAGTCCATAAGCATTTTGCAGGACTCTACATATGTGTTTCAAATGCTGGAGAGGATACAAAGATGCATTCTCAAAGAATATAAAGTTCAGTCGAGGGATGAGATAAAGTGGAGGATGACTGAGCAGACACCATCTGTCTCCTGCTTCAGGAGGAGATCAGGGGACAACATTCTAAGAAGAGTGACCTGCATGAACAAAGATGTGTGTCAGGCAAGATGATAGTTTAAGAAGTGGTGAAAGATGAGTCTAGAAATATCAGAAGACTTGAGGGAGCAAGAACTGTGATACAAGTGAAACTTAAATTGTGATCAGATAGGAGAGGGATTTGGAAATCATTTTCAGGAAGTGAATTT
>NW_007095543.1:0-818 GCF_000164805.1 Carlito syrichta
TCCATGTGGTATCTATGGAGAACAAAAATTTAATAAAAATAGATTAATTATAAGCCTCAAATGTAAGAAAATAATAAACGTGGGGGGAATGAGGTGAATATTTTAAAGAAGTTTTCTATTACTTGTACTAAGTGGTGACTTCATGGATTTTCAATTTTTTGTTGTTGGTACCAAGCTGGAGTGCAGTGGCATGCTCACGACCACTGCAGCCAGCTGGGCTCAGGCGATCCTTCCACCTCAGACTTCTATTAGCTGGAACTACAGCCACGTGCCACCACACCCAGGTCATTTTTTTGATTTATTGTAGAGACGAGGACTTGCCAAGTCGCCCAGACTGGTCTGGAACATGTGAGCTCAGGCAATTCTCTCACCCCAGCCTCCCAAAATGCTGGGATTATAAACTGAGTCACTGCGCCTGGTCTTTCAATTTAATGATGTATACTTTCTACACACTCTTGTATAGGCCTGATATTTTGCATGCATGTGTGCACATACACAAAATAATGGACTTGTATATTACTGGTCATCCTAATATATTACTATGATGTTATATAATATACATAATTAAGATACTAATATGTTAGTATATGTTATACTAAGAATTCACTGATCAATTTTTCTTGCCTAATATGATTATATTACACTTTGAAAGAACTTTAGAACCAGTTATCACTGGTTTTCTGTGATATATTTATGATGTCTCATGTCATGGTGCTTTTTTGCTTTTCTACTGAAGATGTGGGTAGCTTCCTGGACATCTGCTTACAGTTTTCATGAATTTGATCTTGTATCAAATACTTATTTGTTTTACTGCTGTC
>NW_007095544.1:0-1380 GCF_000164805.1 Carlito syrichta
CAAATGAAAATAAAGAAACATCTTACCAAAATCTCTGGGATGCCTTAAAAGCTGTAATAAGAGGGGAATTTATATCCCTACAAACACACATGAGGAAAATGGAAGGAACAGAAATTGACAACCTAACAAGCCACCTAAAGAAGCTGGAAAAGCAAGACCACAAAAACCCTAATTTCAGCAGAAGAATCCAGATCACCAAAATAAAAGCCCAAATCCAGGACATAGAAGACAAAAAGATAATACAAAAAAATCAATGAAACAAAAAGCTGGTTCTTCGAAAGGGTAAACAAGATTGATAGTCCCCTAGCTAGACTGACCAAGAAAAAACGAGAAAAAAACCAAATAAGCATAATCAGAAACACAAAAGATGAAGTCACATCTGACCCTGAAGAAATACAAAAGATCATTAGAGACTACTACGTACACTTGTATGGAAAAAAACTTGAAAATCAGAAGGAAATGGAAGACTTTCTGATATCACACAACCTACCTAGGTTGGAACAAGAAGAAATTGAGACCCTAAATAGACCAATAACAATCAAGGAAATCGACCATGTAATAAGAAAACTTCCTACAAAAAAAAGCCCTGGTCCAGATGGCTTTCCAGCAGAATTCTACAAGACATTCAAGGAGGAGCTGATACCAATCCTACTGAAGGTATTCCAGGCGATTGAAAAAGATGGAACTCTCCCCAAATCATTTTACGAAGCCAACATCACATTGATACCCAAGCCAGGTAAAGATCCAACAAAGAAAGAGATCTACAGCCCAATATCTTTGATGAACATAGATGCTAAATTTCTCAACAAGATCCTAGCAAACTGGATTCAGCAATACATCTCAAAAATCATCCATCATGACCAAGTAGGCTTCATTCCTGGCATGCAAGGCTGGTTCAATATTCGTAAAACCATAAATGTAATTAAATACATCAACAGATGTCAAAACAAAAATCACATGATCATATCACTAGATGCAGAAAAAGCTTTTGATAAAATCCAGCACCCCTTCTTGATAAAAACCCTTGAACATCTAGGCATATGGGGAACATACCTCAAAATAGTAAAAGCCATCTACGAGAAACCCACAGCCAGCATACTCCTAAATGGACAAAAATTGGAACCAATTCCCCTGAAAACTGGAACTAGACAAGGATGCTCACTCTCTCCCCTCCTGTTCAACATAGTATTGGAAGTCCTGGCTAAAGCAATCAGAGAAGAGGAGGCAATCAGAGGTATTCAAATAGGAAAAGAGGAAGTCAAGTTATCTCTCTATGCAGATGATATGATGGTGTACCTTGAAAACCCAAGAGAATCTGTCAAAGGCCTCCTTACATTGATAAAAGCCTTTGGAAAAATCTCAGGATACAAAATAAATGTG
>NW_007095545.1:0-1312 GCF_000164805.1 Carlito syrichta
TATATCCCTACTTCATGTATTTTATGAAATCCTATTACTTTAAATTCTACCTCAAATGAAATCTTAGTACTTTGAATCCTACCTCAGACCCCGTAGAATTAGGCATATGTCGGGTGCCGGGTAGTGACCAATTGTATAATGGCTTAAGTAGTGTTTGTATTTAGAACTCTTGAGTTAAGCATTGTCAGCCCCAATTACCAGGCTAACTTCTGCTTTTACAACGGGATGTAAATGATAAAGCAATAAGCCCCTTTCAGACATTCCTACGAGATTGAAGCAGACTCTGAGGAGCCAGCTACTCTCTAGGTGGGCTTTATCACCAGTTTTCATCCCAGTGTTAATTTACCCGCAGTGGCTATGTAAACTTGAGAGAATCAGAGACCTTTACAAAAACCGCCTTGCTATAAGACGTTTGTGATATTTTATAAATTCCCAGAATTAGTATATGAATTTCTACCCCACATTCACTGTATGTGTTTGCAGCATTCATATTTAAAACTTTGTTAAGTTTGGCTTTTGTTGTCCCATAATGACCATGTTATGTTATGTAAATGTTAAGCAAACAAGCTTTCCTAAGCATACCTTGGGATGGATTAGTAAACTTAAAGGGCTAATGTAACCCTTTACCTGTCCGCTCAGGTTACTATATAGCAGTGTCTGTATGGATCTAACTTATCTAACATTCCACTCTTCCCGTTAAGTGGTTTTCTGTCAATCACGGGCAACCCACGAAAGGCACCAACCAATACCAAGTGTGCCCGTACCCATTAGGAGAAATCACCCAATCATGTAAAATCAAGTTTAAAGTTCTTTCCCCTCCCTCTGTAATTGTGCATAAAAACTGCTTGCCATTGTGAATCGGGGCTCTGGTTCATGAAGCCTCTACGGGCTTCATGTGTGAGCCCAGACTCGAGCCTGAATAAAGATCCTCGTGTGTTTGCTTCGGAGCTGGCTCTTTGTGGTCTCTCTCTCTCTGATTAGAGTCTCGGGTTTAATAGTCACCACTTAGTACAAGTAATAGGAGACTCCTTTAAAATATTCACCTTGTTTCCTCCCAATGTTTATTATTTTGTTACATTTGAGGCTTATAATTAATCTATTTCAATTAAATTTTTGTTCTCCATAGATACCACATGTAGGTAGTGCACTATTATTATTATTATTATTTTGAGTTGGAGTCTCACTCTGTCACCCAGACTGGAGTGCAGTGGCCGCTCCTGGCTACCGCATCCTTGACCTCCTGGGCTCCAGCGATCCTTCTGCCTCATCTTTCCGAGTAGCAGGAATTACAGGCATGCGCTACCACACCTGG
>NW_007095546.1:0-645 GCF_000164805.1 Carlito syrichta
CATTTCCATCACAGTATTCTTTACTGTTGTCATTTCTGACATCAGCTCCTTCCTATTTTCCTCTTGTCTCTCCTCAATTTTTTTAAATTCTCTCCATTAATGTCTTGATGTCTGGGTTTGTTGCATGTAACCAGTCATTCTGGAGGCTCTTCATTGTTTGTGTTCCAGAATCTGTTTTCTCAGTGTCTGATCTCCCAGGGGTCTGTGTGAGACCTATATTCTTCTTTTGGTTTTTCTTCATTTGTGCGGTTTTTTCCCCCTCCCTACTTTTTCCTTCCCTCCACGTCACCGTCTTCTTTAATTCTGTTATTCAGGGGTAAAGGGATTGGTTTTACTTCTGTTTGTTCAATCTCCTATTCTTTATGTATACCCTCTTACTTTGTTCCTTTCTGGAGTTGCACTGTAGGTTGGGGGTGGTCCTTTTTGTAGTTTTGAGATTTACTTAAGGGGGGAGCTGTGATTCAAAATCTATCTGTAGGTCCTGGTATCCGCTGACAGGTGTGTGAATAATCTGGAACCAACTTCCCACTGCCTTGGAATCTTTCTGTGCAGTGGGTCTATAGGTTTACTCCCTGAAATAAAATGTGGTTAGCAGAGGGGAGAGAATGGAGCAGACAGTGGGTTGGAGAGGGGGGTAGAGAGATA
>NW_007095547.1:0-1462 GCF_000164805.1 Carlito syrichta
TTTTAATTTTCATTATCCTAGTAAAATAATGTGCCTATGTCCCCCAAAACTGCAAACCTGAAGCCTCATTGTACTAACAGTATGCTATAACCTAGGAGCTAGCAAACTTGTCCTGTCAAGGGCTTTCCAGGTCATTCATCCTTGTCCTTAGCACTCAACTCCTTGTAGCAGGAAAGGAGCCATTCACACTATGTAAATAAATGAGTGTGACTGTGTTCCAATAAAATTTGTTTATTAAAAAAATGTGGTAGACCAGATTTGGCTCATGAGTCATACAGAGTGAGAAAGAATTTTTATCTAAGAAATGCAAAAATTATCAGGCCCAGAGGGACATTGAAGCTTTTCTATAATAAAAGGAAAACATTTCTCATTCACATTTGTAGCAACTCGAAAAAATGACAACTTTCTGCCTCTGGCTGGCCCAAGCATCTTATGATGTTTGTTATGACTTCACTTCCTGTTTAATTATATGCAGTGAAGATTATCTCTTTGCTCTTAAGTAGAATTGAAATTCTACCTTTTAATTTGTCTGCAAGTTCAAACAACCCACAGAGAGTACCTACAAGACAGATGCAATCTCACCATCTTATTCCTTTAGAGAGCTCCCAATTTTGAAGAGTCTAAGCAAAATCTAATAAACTTTGTTCTAATCTATTGGATTCCCACCTGCCAAATTATTTGACAGTAAAAACTGATTCCAGTCCTTTGGATGTTGAGCTGAAAAGTTAAACTAAAAAGCCCTGAATACTGATCTAAGAATAGATGTTTAGAGTTGTAACACAGGAATATAGAGTCAATAGAAGATTTAACTTGGAACCTGCTGCCTCTTGTGAGCCAAGCAAGATTCCTTAGTGTTCACATTTCCCCCCTTGTTCTTTCCTTTTTTTTTTTTTGAGTTGGAGTCTCATTCTGTTGCCCAGACTGGAGTGCAGTGGCCGCTCCCGGCCACCGCAGCCTCGACCTGCTGGGCTCCGGAGATCCTTCCGCCTCAGTCTTCCGAGTAGCCGGAATTACAGGCATTCGCTACTATGCCCAGCTGATTTTTTTATTTATTGTAGAGATGAGGTCTCTCTGCCCAGGCGGGTCTTGAACCCGTGGGCTCAGGCAATCCACTCACCTCAGCCTTCCAAATGCGCGGGATTACAGGCTGAACCACTGAGCCCAGCCTTGTTCTTTCTTTATCTAAACATTTGATGGATGGAGACATTTTTTCAGAAGAATGAACATAGATGGAAGTGAAAGTTTATTCATATTCGAGAGAAGAATTCTCAAGGGCATTCCTTGTATTTTCCTAGCCTCCTCTGCTGGGTGCTATGATCTTGGGGTAAGAATGAAGATTCTTTATATGAAGTTGTTCATCAGATAGATTTCTTCTTTCTCTTCCAGCCTGTCTATGACACAGCTGGGGGGGCAAAATGCCATTGCTTTTCACCTTCTTTTGTCTTTTTTTTTTTTTTTTTGA
>NW_007095548.1:0-873 GCF_000164805.1 Carlito syrichta
CCTATCCCCATGTACAAAGATTAACTCCAAATGGATCAGAGACCTAAATGTAAAACCTCAAACCATAAGAACCTTAGAAAATGAAGGACATACCCTCATGGAAATCGGAACTGGCCTCCAATTCCTGAACAAAACTCAAAACCCACAGGTCATAAGAGAGAGGATAGACAAGTGGGACCTTATTAAACTGACAAGCTTCTGCAAAGCCAAAGAAACCATCAAGAGAGCAGGGAGACAGCCTACAGACTGGGAAAAAGTATTTGCCAACTCCAGGTCTGACAAAGGCTTAACATCTTTGATCTACAAGGAACTCAAACATGCTGAAAATAAAAAAACAAACAACCCCATTATAAAATGGGCAAAAGACATGAACAGACACTTCACAAAAGAAAACATCCGAGCAGCCAACAGACATATGAAGAAATGTTCAACTTCACTAATCATCAGGGAGATGCAAATCAAAACCACACTGAGATACCACCCAACTCCAGTCAGGATGGCAATTATAAACAACTCAAAAAATAACAGCTGCTGGAGAGGGTGTGGTGAAAAGGGAACACTTCTACACTGTTGGTGGGAGTGTAAATTAGTGCAACCTCTGTGGAAAGCAGTGTGGCGATTCCTAAAAGCTCTAAATACCTACCTCCCATACGACCCCTCAATTCCCCTACTGGGAATATATCCGGAAGAACACAAATCACTCTACAAAAAAGACACCTGCACACGTATGTTTATCGCATCATTGTTCACAATAGCAAGAACCTGGAAAGCAACCATGCTGCCCACCAAAGAGGATTGATTAGAAAAATGTGTACATATACACGATGGAATACTACGCAGCCATAAGAAAGATAAAATCATGAATTTTGCAGC
>NW_007095549.1:0-1453 GCF_000164805.1 Carlito syrichta
AGTCATATTTGGGCTCAAACCCCAGGCCTGTCCCTTCCTAGCTGTGGAATGCTGGCAAGATACCAGCCTTACTAGCCTCAGAGTTCTCATAGTTAAACCTGAAGGACTGACTGTGAGTGTTCCAGGTTGTAAAGGATTGGGAACTACCTGCATGTGAAGCACATAACTAATGGTAATCACTGCTGTTGCTATCAAAGGAAAGTTTGTTAGTTTTTTCTTATTTATATAAAAAAATTGAACAGAGACAGAATGTCACTATGTTGCCTAGGCTGATCTTGAACTCCTGGCCTCTGGTGCTGAGATTATAGACTTGAGTCACCATGCCTGACCTAGGATGAATGTTTTTAAAAAATCAGAAATCATGGTGAAATCATGCCATACTAGCAAACAACAACAAAACTAATCGGAAAATAGCAAGTAGTGCCAAAAATGAGGAGAAATTGGAGCACTGTACATTGTCGGTGGGAGTGTAAAATGGTACAGCTACTATGGAAAACAATGTGGCAATTCCTCAAGAAATTAAACACAGAATTTTCATGCCGCTCTACTTCTGGGCATATGTGCCAAAGAAATGAAAGTCTAAAAGAGAAATTTGTACATCCATCTTCATAGCAGCCTTCTTCACAATAGCCAAGAAGTGGAAGTAACTTGTGTCCATTAATGGATGAAACAAAATGTGGTATATACATACAATAGGAATGTTATTCAACTTAAAAGAAAGAAAATACTGGCATGCTACAACATTAGTAAACTTTGAGGACATTATGCTAGGTGAATAAGCCAGACACAGAAAGACAACTTTTGTACGATTTTACTTATGTGAGGTACCTAGGATAGTCAAGTTTATGGAGACAAAAAAAGTAGAATGGTATCTTCCAGAAGTCAGGGGAGGTGTGAATGTGGAGTTATTGTTTAATGAGTCCATACTTTTCATTTTCTAAGATAGAGTTCTGCAGATGGGAGGTGTTGGTAGTTATACAAGAATATGAATGCCCTCAGTGCCCCTGAATTACACACATAAAATGTTTAAGATGTAAATTTTCTATCATGTGTGTTTTACCACAATTAAAAATTATTTTTTAGCCGGGCTCGGTGGCTCAGCCTGTAATCCCGCGCCTTTGGGAGGCTGAGATGAGTGGATTGCCTGAGTCCGCGGGTTCGAGACCCACCTGGGCAGCAAGACCTCATCTCTACAATAAAGCAGAAAATCAGCCGTGTGTGGTAGCGCATGCCTGTAACTCCGGCTACTCGGAAGGCTGAGGCGGAAGGATCGCCGGAGCCCAGCAGGCAAGGCTGCGGTGGCCGGGAGCGGCCGCTGCATTCCAGTCTGGGCGACTGAGTGAGACTCCAACTCAAAAAAAAAAAAAAGATTTTTAAAAGTTGCTTAATGAGCAGATGTGTGTTCAAATAGATGGAGTGATTTTTTTTTTTTTCTATTCAATTTAAAAATTTT
>NW_007095550.1:0-773 GCF_000164805.1 Carlito syrichta
ATTGAGAATCCAGATGCTAAACAATCACTTAAACTAAGTTGGCAGTCGGGTTCGGTGGCTCAGCCTGCAATCCCAGCAGTTTGGGAGGCTGAGGTGAGTGGATTGCCTGACCCCACGGGTTTGAGACCCACCTGAGCAACTTAATGAGACCTCATCTCTACAATAAAATCAAAAATTAGCTGGGCGTGGTAGCGTGCACCTTTAGTTCCAGCTACTTGGAAGGCTGAGGTGGAAGGATCGCCGGAGCCCAGCAGGTCAAGGCTGTGGTGGCTGGGAGTGGCTACTGCACTCCAGTCTGGGTGACAGAGTGAGACTCCAACTCAAAAAAAACAAAACACAACAAAAAAATTAAGTTGTCAAGAAAGCTTAAAAGCAAAGTACACACTGTTGCGAGAGTGTTGATTAAAAACATTTTACTCATTAAGAGAGGTGAGTTGATATTTATGAAGAACTACTGTACTGACTTAAAATACTGCTCCATCTGGCAGGGTCCAGACTGATTCCCCCCAACAGCAGGCTTGAAATGCTTGGAGCATTTGAGCCAAACAGAGGCTGAACACCTGTTTTTCTGCTAGTCCAAATCCTTCCTCTCCTACTCTCCTCTCCTTTCTGAGGAGCAGTCTTTTCTCAAGATGATTTAAATAAGGAAGTATGATCTGCTTTTAAGAGGAATTTTACTCTGCCACAGTACTGCCATATCCCAGCTGTCACAGCTCAACCCATGAAATCATGCTCATCTGATGAAATCACATGTAGGATACCAGCAGTCCAGG
>NW_007095551.1:0-900 GCF_000164805.1 Carlito syrichta
GAGTCTAAGAAGTAATTCTGAAGCAGGGAGCCCAGGCAAACCTTCTCTACAGTTACAGCTATCGTATTACATTCTGGGACAGGGCAGGTATTTATTAAGTAGGCAGGGTGAACAGCAGATACGGTTTGGTGGAAAATGTCATGCATTGTGACTAGTCAAGGGTAGAACTGAAGACACACCCAAGGGTGTCTGGTAAGTGGACTTCTGAAAACTGATATAAACGACTGGACATGGGACTTCGCGGAACTCTTTGAAAACATAAAGCGTTTCTGGGTTTGAAGAGTTTGCATTATTTTCTAAATTTCCACTTTGATTTCTGAAAAATGGAGTCACTTTCCTCACAAGTGGATACAATATGTATGTTAGATGCCAGAATCTCAGTGGGACCACTAAAAATGTTAGGTTGAGAATCCTGGTAGGGGACTTTAAAATGTTAGATCAGACCCACCGGTGTTGTGGTGCGCAATCCAGTGACTCTTGAAAGATGCAAAGAATTGTACAGAAGTTAGATAGCATGATATAGTTTTTTAGAAAGTAAATTAGAGAGAAGAGAGAGGAGATTCACCTCCCCGATGTAGGAGAGGAGGTCAAATTTTGGAAACATGGCTACAATCGCTCAGAGAGACGTGACCAGACTGTAGCTTAGCAAAGGAAGATTCACTGCTGTGTAAAGTTGAATGTCTTTTAAACATTCCCTTTGAGAACAGCACCCCTGCTTCCCAGGTTCTGCCGGCTGCTTCTCCTCCTCCTCCTCCTCTTCCTTCCCTCTGGGGAGCCTGAGAGCGATCGGGTTCCACACGGGAGATTCTTCTGGGACTCTGCTCTCCACAGATTCTTTCCTCGAGTCATTTCTTCCACCCGGCTAGCCCTGCTTCCTCCGCCCTAGCTGGGCATCGACGA
>NW_007095552.1:0-1210 GCF_000164805.1 Carlito syrichta
GTGAGACTCCTACTCAAACAAGTAAATTCTGGAAGACATTTGTTTGTTTGGTGGACTTTCCCTGAGACTCAGAGTGGTTCCTTGGCAGAATGATCCCATCCTGGCTCCGAGGGTGGGGACAGAGACATCCAGGAGTGACAATAAAGATGTCAGCTGCTGCGGCATTGGTTGTGGTCCCCTTGCATCCCTCCTCAACTCACAGATATCCTAGAAGACAGCCACAGTGAGTTCTTAGTCCCTTTGCCCAGGTCAGGAGCCCAAAGCTCTGAGGGGTGAAGTCACTTGGCTTAGGCCACACAGCCAGGGAGGTAGGGGAGCAGGAATTGCACCCCAGGCAGCCTGGGGTGGTGGGTGCCCCAGCCCTGAAACCCACACTGCCCCACTAGACGCATGTCACCCAGTTGGAAAGGCAACCATGCGGTGGCTAGAATGTGCGTCATCTTGCCACTTTCTGATCAGATTTCTGGGTGTGGTCTGTGTTTTGTTGCCTCCGTGGTTGGAAGCAGATTCAGGGGATGTGGTGAAGGGACAGTCATTTCATGGGTGCTAATGCTCCCCTCCCCTTGAGGGGCTTTCTGACATACAGGACTGTGGAGAACATGCCCATGCCCGGCAACCAGAGGCCAGCCAGGGCTCAGGATGGCATCCCAGTTACTCTGGGTGGATATGCTCAGGCATTGGCCAGCTGACATGCAGGTCACTCCTGGGAGGCAAAGCTCTTTTTTTGTTTTTAGAGTTGGAGTCTCACTCCTTCGCCCAGACTGGAGTGCAGTGGCACCAAGGCTCACGGCCACCGCAGCCTCGACATACTGGGTTCAGGTGATTGTTCTGCCTCAAACTTCCAAGCAGCTGGACCCACAGGTATGCACCACCACACCATGTCAAATTTTTGATTGATTGTAGAGATGAGGTCTTGCCAAGTTGCCCAGGCTGGTCTCGAACTTCCAGGCTCAAGCAATCCTCTCTTGCCTTGGTTTCCCAAAGTGCTGTAATGACAGGCATGAGTCACCACTCCTGGCTGAGATTAAGCTCTTAAAAGCCTGTGGGCCACCAGGAGTGCGTGGGCAATTTGTGGACAGTGGCAGTGATAGCAGTGACTGACAGGTCTCCCTTCTGCCAGATGTCATCTGATGGTGGGAAGTTACTGCACAGAATCGATGGGACAGAGTTAAAAAAGTCACATCCAGGTGGAATTAACCCACTAATGGTA
>NW_007095553.1:0-1166 GCF_000164805.1 Carlito syrichta
CATGGCCCAAAGGCAATATCCTGAGAGCACAAACTTCAGAGGGACCTGATGAGTGCTGAGTTCCAGGCACCCCATCCCCTACCCTGAACCAGCTCTGGGACAAAGCGTGTGGCCAGAAGGGAGGAGGAAGAACTCCAAAGAGATCAGTGGTGAGTCTTGGGCTGACACAAATCCCCTCCTTCCCAGTGATCCTCTGAATGTCAGATCCACAGAGCTGGTCCATGACTGGGAGGGACAAACAAAGGTGGAGCCTGGACGTCAGTCACAATAGGAGAACTCCATTCCAGGATAGGCCTGGTTGTGGCATCCCAGTAAGAGGATACACCTGGGGAAGAGACAATCCTGAACCTCCCCACCAGAGATCTCCCTGACCATAGAAGAGTTACAGAGGAGCCCTGCAGCCACACCAACTTCAACTGTCCTTCTCCCTAGCACCATTTCCTGAGAAGAGAGGGAAAGATGTGACTCTTCAGGAGAGACCTGATTACAGGAACAATTACAGCGCCTGCCACAAGAGGGCAGGTTTTTTTTTTGTTTGTTTGTTGTTTGGTTTTGGTTTTGTTTCTTACATTTTCAATTACCTTTTTTTTTTTTTTTTTGAGTTGGAGTCTCACTCTGTCGCCCAGACTGGAGTGCAATGGCCGCTCCCGGCCACCGCAGCCTCGACCTGCTGGGCATCGGCGATCCTTCTGCCTCAGCCTTCCAAATAGCTGGAACTACAGGCGTGCGCTACAACGACCGACTGATTTTTGATTTATTGTAGAGATGAGGTCTTGCCAAGTTGCCCAGGCGGGTCTAGAACCCGCAGGCTCAGGCAATCCAGTCACCTCGGCCTCCCAAAGTGCTGGGATTACAGGCTGAGCCACCGAGCCCGGCTTCAATTACTTTTTAATTAAAAAAATTTTTCACTGTTTTCTTGTTAGTTCACCTATTTTAAAAATATTTTTTCTTTTTGTGTAAATGTGTTTGTGAGGGTTTGATCTGCGACTCCCCCGAAATTTTTATTTTCTTTTCCTTTTCTTTTTCTGTTACTTCCTTCTTTTATTTGTCGTTTTTTGAATATGTGTATGTGAATGATGGAGTTTTTATCTTTTGGTTTTGTTGTGATTGTTGGTTTTTGCTCTTTTGTTCTTCTTGGGATTTTTTCATATTCACTTTTTATAGTT
>NW_007095554.1:0-997 GCF_000164805.1 Carlito syrichta
ACCCAAGGAAAAAAAAAAAAAGAAAAGTGAGGGGAGATGGCATGTTGCATGGTGAGAGCAGAAGAGAGAGAAGCAAGAGCTGGAAGGGAAGTGGTACCAGACTCTTTCAAACAACTAACTTTCACATGAACTAGAAGAACAAAAACTCACTCATTTCCATGAGAAGGACAAGGTATTCATGAGAAATCCACTCCATGCCCAAGCACCTCTCACTACGCCCTACCTCCAACATTGGGAATCACATTTCAACAAGAGATTTGAAGGGGACAACTATTCAAACTATACCACTCTTCTAAACACTGTGCTAAGTTTTGAGAACAGACAAAGAATAAGATCTAAATCATGATCTCAACAAACCTGTGGTCTAAATAGGGAGATGGATATTCATCAAAGTAGGGTAAGTGCTAGATGTATGGTAAGTGCTAGGGTCGTGTCTTTCCAAAAATGGTTCAATATCGCCAATCCCATATACTTTTCTAGAACCTGAAATCACCCATCATGAGAGAGAGCCTAACTCCCCTGCCTTTAAATCTGGACAGGCTAGCTAGTGACTCATTTAGAGGTAAGAAAATGCAGCAGAAGTGACACTGAGTGACTTCCAAGGCTGAGTCCTGCAGGCTTCTGCCTTGTCTTCTGGAATTCTCACTACCGAAGTCTGCAGCTGCCACATAAGCAAACAGGCTGCCCTGTGGATGCTATGCTATGAGAAAACCCAAACTAGCCTATGCAGAGAAACCACATGGAAAGACTCTGAGACCACATAAAAAGAGAGAGATGCTTGGCAGCTAACAGATGCTCCGTACTCCCTCCTTTGCAGTTCCAGCTTCAGCCACCATTTAACTACAACCCATGAAGACAAGCTAGCTGCCCAGTTGGGTCCTTCCTGACTTTCTCAACTACAGAAGTCACAAGATTCAAGAAGGACTAAGTTTTGTGGCAATTTACTATGCACCAAAGGTAACTGAAATGAAGTCCCTGTAGGGAGAACACCATTTGC
>NW_007095555.1:0-1302 GCF_000164805.1 Carlito syrichta
AAAGAAAGAGGACTACAAGTCAATATCTTGATGAACAAAGATGCTAAAATTCTCAACAATATCCTAGCAAACCAGATTCAGCAACACATCTCAAAAATCACCCATCATGACCAAGTAGGCTTCATCGCTGGGATGCAAGCCTGGTTCAACATTTGTAAAACCATAAATGTACTTAAATACATCAACAGATGTCAAAACAAAAACCACATGATTATATCATTAGATGCAGAAAAGGTTTTTGATAAAATCCAACACTCCTTCTTGATAAAAACCCTCAAACATCTAGGCATATGGGGAACATACCTCAAAATAGTAAAAGCCATCTATGAGAAACCCACAGCCAGCATACTCCTAGATGGACAAAAATTTGAACCATTTCCCCGAAAACTGGAACAAGACAAGGATGCCCACTCTCACCCCTCCTGTTCAATATAGTATTGGAAGTCCTGGCTAGAGCAATCAGAGAAAAGAAGGCAATCAGGAGTATCCAAATAGGAAAAGAGGAAGTCAAATTATCTCTCTTTGCAGATGACATAATTGTGTACCTTGAATGCCCAAGAGAATCTGTCAAAAACCTCATTACACTGATAAAGTCCTTTCTCAAAGTCTCAGGATATAAAATAAATGTGCAAAAGACAATCGCATTTGTTTACACCAATAATAAACAAACAGAAACCCAAATAAAAACCACAATTCCATTCACTGTAGCCACAAAAAAAAATCTTCCTAACCAGAGACGTGAAAGACCTTTACAATGAAAACTACAAAACACTGCTCAAAGAAATCAAAGATGACACAAACAAGTGGAAAAATATCCCATGCTCATGGATTGGAAGAATCAATATTGTGAAGATGTCCATCCTATCTAAGGCAATCCATAAATTTAATGCAATACTCATCAAATTACCAGCAACATTTTTTCTCAGACCTAGAAAAAACAACACAGGAATTCATATAGAAACACAAGCGACCAAGAATAGCCAGAACAATCCTCAGCAAAATAAAAACAAAGCAGGTGGTATCACATTACCAGACTTCAAACTTTACTATAAAGCTACAATAATCAAAACAGCTTGGTATTGGTACAGGAACAGGCATATAGACCAATGGAATAGAATTGAGTTTCCAGAAGCAAAACCTCAATTTCTCAACCAACCCATCTTCGACAAAGCCTTCACCACATACCACTGGGGAGAGGAGAACCTATTCAGTAAATGGTGCTGGAAAAACTGGCTGACCACATACAGAAGATTGAAACAGGATCCCTATCTATCCCCATACACAAAAATTAACTCTAAATGA
>NW_007095556.1:0-691 GCF_000164805.1 Carlito syrichta
CCATTTCTTCATGTGTTTGTTGGCTGCTCGAATGTCTTCTTTTGTGAAGTGTCTGTTCATGTCTTTTGCCCATTTTATAATGGGGTTGTTTGTTTTCTTCTTTTCAGTACGTTTCAGTTCCTTGTAGATCCAGGATGTTAAGCCTTTGTCAGACCTAGAGTTGGCAAATACTTTTTCCCAGGTGTAGGCTGTCTCCCTGCTCTCTTGATGGTTTCTTTGGCTTTGCAGAAGCTTGTCAGTTTAATAAGGTCCCATTTGTCTATCTTCTCTCTTAAGTCCTGTGGGTTTCGGGTTTTGTACAGGAATTGGATGCCAGTGTATTAAAGTCCCCAGTTATTATGGTGTTAGAGTCAATGTCTTTCTTTAGTTTTCCTAGAAGTTGCTTTATGAATGTTGGCGCACCTATGTTGGGTGCATATATGTTTAGGATAGATATTTCTTGTTGATGGAGTGAACCTTTTATCATTATGTAGTGGCCCGCTGTATCTTTTTTAATTTTTGATAGCTTAAATGGTATTTTGTCTGAAATTAGGATCACGACTCCTCCTTTCTTTTGTGTTCCATTCGCCTGAAAATTTGTTTCCCATCCTCTTACTTTGAGTCTGTGTATGTCCTTTCAAGTGAGATGGGGTCTCTTGAAGGCATTATATTGTTGCCTGATGATATTTTATCCATTTTGTCATCTATGTCT
>NW_007095557.1:0-752 GCF_000164805.1 Carlito syrichta
CGCAGCACCAGTCTTCTGAGAAAGTGTGTGCTACATGAGAGTAGACACATGTGTTGGCTAAATTTCCCAAGTCTCTACTACTATGCTTTAGGGTCAGCCATGAGTCCACTTTATATGCATTTCTATCATAGTCATCTTAAAACAGCAGATTCTCTTTTCATAACAAGAATGATAAACATAAAGGAGAAATGTTGTGCATGATGATACAGGGAACAGTGACACAAGGTCATCCTATGATCACAAGACACAGAGCAAAGTAAAGACTAATGACACCACTGGCAGGAAATCAGTGGGAAAATCCAAAGTTGGTATAGTGAAAATAAGTAAAGAAGTCTTTTTATCTCAGTGAAGTGTTCTAATGCTTTCAAATATATCTTCCACGTTATTTCCCATAATTTAAAAGAAGGCCAATCCAGCGGTGCTTTCTCATTTTTCTTTCTTGCTGTTCCTCCATATTTCTTCAAACCACAGTGGGTCGAAGCTCCCATTGTCAAGTGATTCGAGCCTCTGTACTGATTAATCAACCTACATAGAAATTTAAACGTCTACTGAAGTTCTATTGCAGAATACTATAAGATAATAATGGAGACACTTGAACTTGAATATGTTGCATCCTTTGTTCTTGTGCCAGCTTGAGCTCCATTGAGCTCTTTGATACACAGTACACAGAAGAGGGTGTAAGATCTAGGCAATAAGCCTGATCCAGTGAAGTCTGCTCTGAGAGAGCAGTGCCCAGGAAAGGAGGGACCTGG
>NW_007095558.1:0-1292 GCF_000164805.1 Carlito syrichta
GAAGCTTGTGACATAGCCAACCCATACTCAGCTACTAAAATTGGTCTGTGATACCAGAGGGTACAGAATGCATGCCCACTAGTCACTGGTGACCTCTTTAGATACTATTCTAAGGACTGTGAATGAATATTTTATAATATAGTATGCTTTTAGGCACAATGTGTGATGAAATATCTTATCTTTATTATACTCTAAATTAAAACTTTTTAATTTACAAAAACATTTTTAATGAATTGGGCAATTGCTTCAAAATGTGCACCTTTTAGATTTAGAAAAGTAATGCCCATAATTTTATGAATTAAAAACAAAGACCGTTTAATTTGAATTTGAGTAAAATTGTAATAGGGCATCGAGCCACATGAGTCCAAGTACAAAGAGAAGTTTATTGAGCTGAGAACCAGCTGGCAGCCACTTACCCTCGAGACACAAAGTCCCAGGCAAGGGCCCCACTGCTCAGTGGGGTTGGGCTTAAGTACAATTTGATTTGGGTTTGGGGGGGGTCTTTTACAGTTGCAGTTGGCTAAACCACACATTCTTGTTTGACCTTGCTTTTGCTTACAAAGCCTTTAGAGAGATACTTTGTTTTTACAAATGATTGTTTTATCTTGTAACAGGCTGCAGAAAAATTGCCTGAAGCTGTTTACAGAAATGAGAACTTGTGATTAGAGCATTTTGCTTGTGAAGGCTTGTGAAATTATTTGTAATTTTTTAACTGCCAAATCAAGCCTTTCCTTTTCTGAAACTGATTTATTTCTTTAGGATAGCCTTTCACAAAATGATTGGGAGTATATATACATTGAGGCAACTTTACCCTCAATATCATCACAAATCAGCTAGTAGAATTATTTTTTCATATGACTGAAGAGTTGATTAAACCTACATCCTTTTTACGATTAAAAAGTGTTACGTATGAAATGCAGTTGGGGATGGAAGTCTAATCACTTTATTTTCCTCATATGAATATTTTATTTTGATTTGGTTTATATTCATAATCGATTTTATCACACCATGCTACTTAAAACTAATTACCATAATTCTTAGTCAAAGTATTCCATTCATAAATTAACTATATTTTCTTGTGGATTTTTTCAAAGCATTTTATCATTATTGATGGCAGATGCCGAGACATACATAAGACACTCCTTACCTGTTCATTTTCATGATGGATTCATCAGATTAAGCTTTCTACTGAATTTCTAACTTTTGACAGTTTGCCAGGTATACCTCCTTTGGTTGATTCAAGTGCAGGGGCTAGTTTCACCCACATGCCTTCTGCTAACGTTATGCTGGTA
>NW_007095559.1:0-953 GCF_000164805.1 Carlito syrichta
TAGCCCATAGACCTATCATCAGAAACACTACAAGCTACAAGGGACTGGAATCCAATTTTTTAAAGTTCTCAAAGATAAAAAAATTTAACCAAGAATTTCCCACTCAACCAAGCTCAACTTCATCAGCAATGGAGAATTAAAATCCTTCTCAGACATCCAATCCCTAAGAGATTATGCAGGTTTCAGACAAGCTCTACAGGAGACACAAAAAAAGATATTAAGCCCAGAAGAAAGAAAACAAAAGAATGACCACACACCTCTCAGGAAACCACAGAATCAACAAAGAAAACCTTTTGACTGCAAACTTGAAAATACACACATATATCAACCCAAACGTTAAAAGAAAACAGAGAAAAAAAACTTTGTAAGAATCTCATGAGAGGGATAGACACTCACATTTCAATAATCAGCCTGAACATGAATGGACTAAATCCACCACTGAAAAGACATAGAATGGCAAACTGGATTTAAAAGAAAAATGACCCAGTAATTTGCTACATTCAGAAGCACATCTCATCACAAGGGACATACACAGATTCAAAGTTAAAGGATGGGAAACCAATTTTCAGGGTAAATGGATCACAAAAGAAGGCAAGATCACAATCTTAATATCAGACAAAACAACTTTTGAGCTATTGAAAAGTAAAGTAAAAAAGACACAGAAGGTAAAAAAGTAAAAGGTCAAAAAGTGAAGAAAAAAGATACATAATGATATCATGTTTGATCTATCAACAAAAAATATCCATCCTAAACATATATGCAACCAACAAAAGAGCACTAGCATGTATAAAGCAACTACTAAGTAAACTACAAAAGATATTAACTGTAACACTGGGGACGTGAATACCCCATTAACACCCTAGATAGATCATCGAGGCAAAAATCAACAGAGATCTAGAACCTCAACTTGACACTTGACCAAATGGACTTAATAGATAATAAGATACCTACCC
>NW_007095560.1:0-1236 GCF_000164805.1 Carlito syrichta
CCTTCCCCAAACACTCACTTGCTGAACTCAAAGACTCTCAGAAGCATCTGTGTGATGTGCCTGAACACCGATGGGCCAAAATAAATGAATACCCTGACTCTATTGCTATGATGAAATTTTTCTCCTGATGCTGCTGTCTCCAAACTTTGCCCAAGATAAAAAATGAAACAAAGATAAGTGGAAGCATCTATGTGTTTTCCTACTCATGACAGGAGAGCTGTTAAAAAAACTGGAGCAACCTTCAGGGTCCACTGCAGAGGCTGGGCTGGGGGGTGGGCAGGGACACTGCTCTGAGGGCCAGGTCACCACCAGGGATGAAATAAGAGGCTTTTGCTTTAGAAAGAGGCATTTTCTACCCCTACTTGCTCCTAGAATGTTCCTGGCCACATTGTTTCACGGCTGGAATTTCTTTTGCTGGATTTTTGTTTTTCAGATCTGACACTGAACTTGCCTTTGCTTGTTTTCTTTTCTCCCTCTCAGGATCCCAAGTCCCAAGGTAAGAGAAGTACCTAGGGAGTGAATGCCAGTAAACAGGTCAGCACTGACCGTCTCTATGATCAAACGCATAAAGTTGGATTATCGGTGAATTTCATTTGCCAGGAGTGGCAACAGTATAATCACAGAAGTTCTTCCTCCATCACTGCACCTGCTTGTACAGCTCAAATTAAAACCTGAAACCCCCAAAATTCCACTTCACAATGAGTTTCAGTGTTGGAGCCTCCATTGTTTGCAAGTGTTATTTCCTTGCCTTTACCAGTTTCAAAGAAAGTGAATCTTCACTAACTTTTCTACCGATCCTTGTTGATCAGATCAAATTTGTTTTGGATTCCTATTGAATCAAAGACAAACAGATTCATTTTAATCACTCTCATGTGTAACTTTGTTTCAGTTCAGGATTCTCACTGTGCTTCCATTTCCTTGTTATAAAGACTATTAGGCAGTTGGGGGAAATAAAAAAATTACCCTAAATTCTATTCAATAAATATTAAAACTTTCAGACAAATTTTCTCAATTGTAAAATACTTTATGACATCAAGTAATTATATGCAATTAAAACCCCATTGTTGGTTTACTTTCCCTTGTTAATTTATAATATAATTACCTGTACTAAGGAAAACTAACAGATTAGCAAGCACTGGAAATCAAAAATATCTCTCAACACCACAAAAATAAAGACAAACGTTTATTCCACTCATGGAGTATTTCAGATTTCAGATAAAACTATTTAATAATTTT
>NW_007095561.1:0-995 GCF_000164805.1 Carlito syrichta
GAACCAGCTACATGTTTCTGTGTTTATTCACTCAATCGTACAAGAAATATATTTGACCATTTGCTGCATCCTGCCACACAGCCAGCAGGCCAAATCCAGTCAGTGGACCAGGAAACGTTTTTACATTTTTAGAGTTAGAAACAAAACCAAACCTATAGAAGAACACACGATAGAGATGTATGTGGCCAGCAAAGCCCACAACACTATCTGCACAATACTATTTTCAGAAGTTTGGCAACCCCTGAGCTAGAGCTAGGGAAAAGATTGTAGTTAGATAAGTAAGTGATATTTAAGGGAATACAAAAGTAATCAGAATCTTTACAAATGTGAGAAGACTGTAAGGAAGTAGTTGGGCATGATGCAAAGCTGAAGGAGTGTTTATGTTGATTTAATACTCAGGAAGTCATCATTACAAAGGGAAAAGTCAGGATCATTAACCTAGAGATAAGATTAAGAACAGGAGTGGAGATATTTCCTGTAGTGAAACCTCTCTGTGACTTGCATAAAGGGCTTAACGAGACTAGAAATAGGCTTAGGTTTCATATTGGGAATTTATTGGAGTCCATGCCTGATTTTCCTTTGAAAGATCACTGAATGTGGTGATGTATTAAGTGCCTGGAGAACAGTCCTCACAGTTTAGAAAAGTAAACCATTTTGATGGATTCCTGGACCCAGTGTTAAAAAAAAGCAATAGAGTGCATTTAAAATACACACACACACACAACACAAGCAGTATGTTGTATTGAGTAGAGTGACTGAGTGTCCTGCCTGTTTTCTTTAGTGTTCTATAAAAGGGTAATTAATAGTTGGAATTAAACATACTAAAACCAGAATTCTCTCAAAACAAGTTGACAGGGATGATGATAACCAAAGATGCAGCACTCTCATCACGCATTGTTTAAGATTTGTCAGGTTTATTCTTATTTCAGCACCGACAACTTTATTCAACTGATAATACTACTGATGAGGGAATCACTCAAGATTGAGCTGTATGT
>NW_007095562.1:0-1424 GCF_000164805.1 Carlito syrichta
CGTTTACAAAATGTGTGTTTATTCAAAATTTGCATTTTCAATTTGTCATTACTTATTATATTTGGGGCAATTGAAAAGAAAAGGGGGCTGTTTTATTTTTTCCAATTGATACTTGCTTTACTGTCAGTAAGCAGCTATGAGTGTGTTATTTTTGTGCTTATAAGAATGAATGCCTCTTTTTTGTGCTGATTATTCTAGAGAAGAGAAGTATGATTATCATATGTGCTTATGATTATATTATTTAATTTTGGGGTAAAATTTTTATAATTAGATTTCATCTTGGTTTGGTCATTTGGTTGAACAGAATCTATCCCTTTCCCTTGCCTGCATTTCAAAGATTGTTGAAGACACCATAAAACCCGAGGTAAAGCCAAGTGAAAGCCAGGCAGAGCTATCTCTTTGAAGCTGAGGATAACAAATGTATCACATTGAAGATAAAGGCTGAGAGGTTATTGAAATAGCATTAAATAGAACATATGATCCAAATCAATAAAGGCAAAATATTTACTGTCTGATGATAATAAGGAGCTAGTAATTTCAGTAGTATTGATTATGGGTCATTAATGTGTGGGACCACAGGAAAAAAATTTGCAAACTATTGTTAAGGTGCCATAAGTTTTCCAGGTATAAGAACCTCAAAATCAGTCTTTTAAGTAAAGAGCTAGTGGGGATAATCACTATTTCCTTCTTTAAATATTTCCTCTATAATAGGTTGAAGAGGCTCTATTAGCTCTGGTTAACTCCCAGAGTATGAGGTGCATACATTTTCACTTTCAGTATTCTACCACGTGGATGATGCTCTTGCTTACTTTGCTTGTTTAGACTTTTACAAAGCTCAACTTTCAAACTCTTCGATCTGTGGGAAAGAGAGATATATATACACATACATATATACACATATATACACACATATATATGTAAAGCACAAACAATAATTTTACATATTATTCTGAGAGAGCAAATTTTTTACTTACCCTTTATATTTACCTATAAATATAATCTTTGATAGTCTAATTACAGGACTTTATACAAGATTATTGTATTCACAGTTCAAAGAATGCTGTTAACAGCTTATGCCAAGTGAGCATCTGATTGGAACCAAGAGAATACTGCTTTCTACATTCCTAATGATTTCCATTTCAATTGTATAGCTTTTGTTTCACAGTTATTATCACTATCAACATTTTCGTTTTTCCCCTGTTATAATAAAGCACAAGAAAATGTTCAGTTATTTTGCATATACTGACATACTTTGGACTGGAAAGCACCCTTATTAGATATGAGATGTGAGCTGTGCTTATCATTAAAATGTTTCAGATACTATATTAGAAGATCTGCAAATTTTGACAACTAGGTTATCAATGATATTTAATAATCTCATGCAAAGCCGGACTCGGTGGCTCAGCCCTGTAATCCCGTGCCTT